>NC_134571.1:57315926-57478426 GCF_050947875.1 Dermacentor variabilis | reverse complement strand
GAATCTGCTCAGTATTGTTCTACTCTAACGGGTAACCATCAGCGTGTCATTTTTGGCATTACGAACGGAGTTGACAAAAGGCGTACGTTGAGAGGCATTAAAACGTCAGCTGTGTATGTCATCTATACGCCTTCACTATTGATGAGAACGCATTACTATGACACCAGTGATGGCTTCCAAAAAAAATAGAGAACAAAAACAAAGATACGCTCCTGATCATTCGCTCTTCACAATCACCCGGGCTAAACTGACCTTGAAAATTGAAATAATTTTTCGATTTTCTTTTCACTTGCTGCAGACTGCGAAAGATCAAATAAGTTAGCTCATTCGACATTCGTGCAGGTGACAAGCAGAAAATATATTGTTTGTTTCTTGTTTATTTATTTTTCTCAGCCGACTGCGTCTAGTCTACTGACATCGAAGTGCCGCCTCAGTGTCGTACTAGTTCTATATAACTTTGATATCTTACACTGTTATTTGCTGGTCGTAACATCCCAAATATCATTGCAGACGATGTGCTATGTAGACGCCGACACATGCAAACAATTACAGCGTAGTCAGTGGGGCACGATGTATGAAAGTTCGCAATAATATTAAAAGCAATAGCTGATTATGCTTTACGTAAAGTGCGGAGAAAAGGGAGGAAGCGAGCATTGAATGATGGGGCCATCGCGCTCCGTGAACTGTCGTTGTCTAGCGTGTAATGACCCCAGAAAGGGCGCTCAGGTAGCCTGCCACCCTTACTTTAAGGATTTATCTTTCTTTTTTAATATACGCGATGGGTTTAATGCCCTGCTTGCTCCATTATTATGATGCCGTCGACGAGATGCGCATTTCATGTAGCGCCTATTCGCTCTCCTGCCTCTCGCTTTACAAAGTCCAATTAACATAGATTTGCCCGCCAGTGGATTTACATATTATAAAACTGTAGCGCAGTGATTAACGACTTCCTCTTCCAGCTTCGCGTATGCTATGCACTTCAGTTGCAGGACTTTTATTTTTGTTAAAAGGATATGTTTTGACGTTCGGCTCCCTCGCACGCTTCAGTGCCATGCAGCGATGCACGCTTCACAGGAAACGGGACTGAAAAAAAAAAAAAATAAAGAACGAAGGGGAAAGGGGGGGGGGTTGGGGTTGCAACCGAGATGGGGCGAAGTTCTGTGAAGCGTGGTGCGAACAGAGAAACACGTGCGGCGCCGTAGACAAGAGCAAACCTCTAATTTTAATGACGAGAAGGCAAGACGCACGAAGAACAGCACAAGGAACTTTACTGCCGATGAACCTAATATGCTTGTTTATTGCTTTGTATCCTTATATATGTATATATATATATATATATATATATATATATATATATATATATATATATATATATATATATATATATATATATAATTTAGATATATGTTTATATCTCATATCTTATTTCTGCTTTATTGTATATTGCTCCTGTTGTTGGACACACACACACACACACACACACACACACACACACACACACACACACACACACACACACACACACACACACACACACACACACACACACGCACACACACACACACACACACACGCACGCACACACACACACACACACACACACGCACACACACACACACACGCACGCACACACGCACGCACGCACGCACGCACGCACACACACACACAAACACACACACACACACACACACACACACACACACACACACACACACACACACACACACACACACACACACACACACACACACACACACACACACACACACACACACACACACACGCACGAACGCACATGGTGGTGCATGAGCGCAACACAGTAAGGAAAATGAAAACGGTGCTGTTGAGTACAAATGCCTGCAGTTATTGAACTTTTTCGAATGCGTTAGAAACACTATGCAGGGATTGCCTGACAAAGAAATTTATCATTCGGCATTCGCTGCGAGTTTAGAACGTTCTTAAGCTTCGCGCACAAACGTCGCTGTTGTTGACGTTATCTTCACGTTATGAGTTCTTGAAAATTATTTGACAATGGTTATCTTGCCCCCAAAAAATCTAAAAAAAGAATATCTTGCAAGGGTTGCTAGGGCAACTGCTTGTATATTTTGAGGGAAATGCAACTATTTCTAGCCAGAGTTACATTTGAAGCAATCAAAAACGCAACAAGGGCTGGTGCGGAGAGTTTAAGGTGGCGTCGCTGTCTGTCCTTAATTTTACATATCCTTTATGACCTACCTAGTATTCAGTTGTTTGCAGAATCCACTTGACGCCGTATATTCAGGGTGGTTGGTTTTAGGGTTCTGTATTTTTTGAAATTCGGAGTGTAAAAATTAGGTGTTATTTTTTAGGAAGGATACTGGGGAAGATTTTTTTTCTGGTGACCTTCCAAATGATCAACACAACTGTCTCCATTTGGACAGAAATGTTCTATTTAAACAAGAGACATCCCTCGCATGAACGTGTAATGCCGAAGAGAGCTGTTAGAAAATCAGGTGATGAACTCATCTCTACAAGTCCTCGAGGAGGTGGTCGGACATCGGTGTCACGGGAACACATCAGTATCACTGCATGGCTTTATCTCTCTTGTTAAGGTTTAAACGCCGGATGTTTCTTCGCAGCTCTGTCATGTTTACTTCTGAGACGAGTAACTAATCAACTTCTTCGCCGATTGCGACTAATTGGCCAGAAAAAGTGTCCCCAAACTCTCGAACGTGAGCGGACGTTGAAATCCAAGTGATTTCAAGCGAAGCTCGTGGCATTGCAAGGCGGAGTGTGGATCACCGTCTGTTGCGGACAGATGTTCGGACTAATTAGGCGCCGGTCTGTAATGACGTATCCGGGACGGTTTCACTTTGCGCAAGGACAGAGGTAGGCTAATGCTTCCGCATTAGCAGCTGCTCAATATTCGCCCGTTGTCCAGTGAGACGAGTATTGCGAAAGCTTCCGGTGGTGTTTCGGTACTTCGATGTAAGCGTAATTGATTCCGCCGGTTGTTGCAGTGACTTAGAAACTAAGGCATGATTAATGAGCGAATTTCCGAGATACTGGTGATCAGCTTCTTGCGAATTCGCATGCAATACCACGGTACACGATGAAAAAGAAATAGAAGAAAAAGACGGAAACGTGATTTTCTCAACTCCGAGTTTAAACTTTAATGTACACTGAAAGCATTGCGCTCACTTCAAGAGCTCCACCTCGCGGCGTCGAGCACAGTGCGCCACTTTAGCTTCGAATTTGAAGGCGTTTTGACTCCGGGCTTCACCGGCGCTGCCGCGGAAAATCAAGCTTTCCCCGATGCACGCGGATGAGGAAGATGGACAGATGAGGCACATCTCTGCAAAATTAATTTGTATGACTTAGCAAATTTTACGCTATAGCATGCTAGAAACAACGCCAGAATCATGTGTTCATATCTGCGATAAACAACTAAATTGGGATTGGCGTAGCATCGTTCCGCGCTCAGGCAGGCGGGTACGACGTGCAGCTGAACTCGGATACGTTTCGGGAGATTGCTCCGGTAGCTTCGGAGAGTAGTGTTCGAGCACATCCGGCTCCGCAAGTGGATGCTTACGACTTACGAAGACTGGGCCCATCTATCGCTCTTCGCACGTCCTCTGATATCTCGGCGCCCAAAGTATCGGCCAAACCTTATTCATCACCGACGGCGCCTTATGCAAATGCAGAAACCGTGTCTGCGCTCGCTTGGGCAGAATATGCATCGGGCCCCCGAAACGGCGACGTGATATCAACGCACCGCTCGATAACCCCTTCTTTCCTGTCGCGCACTAATGAATAAGTTTACTATTTATCATTATTTAGAATTATTACTATTTGGATAGGGAAAACCAGATCTCTGCCTTATTGCCACGTGTTCTATGTTTGGAACACTTTTTTTATTCTCGGCGCCTTCTACGTGTAATCAGCACTGTCGCGCCTTCCCTTTCACACGAGGCGCGCACGCTGTGTTACACTACGTCACGCGTGATACGTCACGGACATTTTAGCTAGCGCCACTAGTCCGTCGTTATGTGATCCAGGTAGCGACGACCACAAGTTAACCCAGGACCTAGGATGACGTCCTATAAATAAAGAGCCGAATGCCAACCATATGGCACAAGTTGATCGAGCTGGTTAGTTTAATCGCTGTACGAGTTGCATTTTTTGCCGTCTTTGGACATATGTTCAGTCTTACGTTTTCTGGCGTACTCTGTTACCTGCCTGTGTGCGTATGCCTGTAATGTCTACGTGAAATTGCTCTGTCATCAGCGGCGGATTAGTTCCCAGAAGCGCTGGGTAACAAGTTGGCCAACGTTGTCCGCAGTCGCTCGCGAAACGTACTCTTGGTGGCACCGGTGACACTGCACCAGCTGCTGAATACTGTTCGCCTGGATTTCGGTAGCCCTCACCAAGCGCGTTCAGCGCCATGGACAGCAGCACTGACAGAATGTCACACTGTAGAAACGTGTTGGAACATGAACATAGCGGCGCCTACTGAAGCAGTAGCCGTACGCTCCTTCTGCGGCATCGTTTAACGAAAGCGATTTACACTCATAAATTATGCTTGTCGTCACAATTTGTCATCATCAGCCTAATTTATATACACAGCGGGCCTCTCCAAGCGATCTCCAATTAGTCCTTTGTTGCGTCAGCTGCATTAATCCTATCCCTACGTAATTACTAATCCCGTCACACCACCTCGTCCTCGGCCATCGCCGAATGCACTTATCTTCCATTGTCACTCATTGTGTAGTTCTGTGTAACAATTTATCGATGAGTATTCTACGAAAAGCTCCCGCAAAGGAGTTGCCATGAGAATATTGGCTGCATGACAGGCAAGAAAAATACTGAAAGAATTTGCTAAAGCACAAAAGAACCCATTTAAACTTTCACTTGTATACTTAAAACTTATATATACTATGACGTGGAGCTCAGGAACAGCTCAAATACTAAATCGTCAAACTTCATCCCGACATCATACAGAAAGGCCACGAAATCATTTCGCAGTGGCTACCTGGCCATTGCGGGATGAGTGGAAATTATCAACAGGCAAAGCTGCCTGAGAGTCACATCTAGAACAAGACAGCCTTCCGATTCCTCTTTCCAGGACAGACGCTGCAAGCCACCTCCATCACCTGGCGCGCAAGCTCTCTTTAACATAGTGGAACGTCCCAAATACAAGGCGCACCAGGTTGTACGAACTGAACCCTTCGCTTCAACTCCGACCTCCACGCGGGCTTCAGCGACGTGAGGCATCGCTACTATACCGGCTGTGGTTGGGAGTGGCTTTCACGAACGCGCACACTACTTTGAGTGGAATGACCGACAGTGCTGCATGTGACGTCTGCGGCGTGGAAGAGAACATAGAACATTTATTGCGCCATTGTCATCGATTTCAGTCGGAAAGACAAACATTATTTATCGCATTGCGACGACTGCACGATCGGCCGTTGTGTGTGCAGGTGTTGCTTGAAGACCGTCCCCATCGCTCGTCTGCCCACAAAGCTATGAAGGCACTTTTGTCTTTCTTGAGGGCGACTGGCCTATGTGAACGTCTTTGACTCGCTCAGGCCCTCCGCGAGTGTGCGCGAGCTCACCGCGGCTTTCCTCCCCTTCCTCTCCCTCTCTCTATCTTATCTTTCTATTCCCTCTTTCCCGTCCCCCAGAGTAGGATAGCCAACCAGACGCATTTCTGGTTAACATCCCTGCCTTCTCTTTTTATTTCCTCCTCCTCCTCCTCCTCCTCCTCCTCCTCCTCCTCCTCCTCCTCCTCCTGTATACTCGACCGTGTCAGCAAAGCCGTTGTTTTGTCGGAAAGATAGCTCGCAACTAACACATGCCCACGAAGGCACCGCCAAAGGCCCACACCACCTCTGGTCGCTCCTTTTCTGGTAGCACTTATTAACATTCGAAGCATAATGCCCAAGCGTGACGCCATCTGCTTTTTACTGGAAGACAATGATTCCAATATTCTCGCGCCCACAGAAACTTGGTTTTACCCTGCAATCGTAAATAACGAGGTTCTTGCTGATAGTGAACGCTATAACATATATCGCAAAGATCGCATCGACAAAAGAGGCGGCGGCATCCTTGGTGTAAAACATACGCTCACTTAGTAGGCACTAAATCTTGACTCAAGCCTTGAGATCATTTGGGTAGTCTGCGTGACTAAATACACTAAAATCTTAATTGGGACTTGCTACTATCCTCCTGACTCTAGCAATACCTTTGAATGCGAACTTCGTAATAGTATCGCTAATGCCAAAAGGATTTGTCCCACTGATGTAATTTATCTCTTCGGAGACTAATCTTACGCTAACTGATTAGACCAATTTATCGTTACCATGTTGCCTTTCAACAAAATTAATCAACTTAATCTTAGACTTTAACCTGTTTCAAGTCAATGACCAGCAGACTCGTGGTAGTGAACACGTTTGACCTGTTACTGACGAACGCTCCGGATACTGTTAAGACAACGTCTTGCCAAAAAGGCTTTAGTGACCATAATTTAATTGAAGTTTCCTTTTAGTTGCCTCCACCTGTCACAGGTATATCAAAAAGGAAAGTCCGGCACTACAACAAAGTCGCTTATCACAAGATGAACGTAGAGTTCGAAACATTTTCCTTTGTAGTTTTACTACCATATTTCTACAATCGGTCTCTAAATGAAAGCTGGGCGCTTTTCAGATACAAAATGTCCATGCTTATTAAGTATTGTAACCCAATTATCACAATTTCAAACAATAAATCAAACCCTTGGTTCACCAAATCTCTTCGTAAACGCAGAAACAGGAAAAAAAGACGTTTGTATTGTAATGCGAAGCGCGCTGGTACACCTGCTTGGGAACAATACGAACAGTGCTTGACCAGTTGCTGTTCTGCAATATGTAATACCAAAGATAAATATTTCCACAACGATATGCCTTCTCTTTTGCCAAATAATCCAAAGAAATTCTGGCGCTTCATATCCCCTGACCAAGGTGCTAACTAGTTATCATTACTTGATGAAAACAACCTTCCTGTCTCAGATTCCGAGTGTTCTTGTACATTTAATACCTTTTTCTCATCTGCATTCACTCGGGAAGATTATTTCGACGTGTCATCTGTCCCTGAACACAACTGCCAGTACATGCAGCCCATTGAAATCACGGTGGATGGTATCGCATGTCTAATTAAGCTGCCTAAGGCATCTTGATCAGCCGGTATCGATTATATAGCGCCAAATCCGGCACCATATTATACCACATCTTTCGACAGTCACTATCATCTGGACTACTGCCAGACTGGAAAATTGCCAAAATAATAGCCATTTTTAAATCCGGAAGTAATAATTCACCAGAAAACTACCATCCGATAACACTAACATGCATCTTCTGTAAACTTCTTCAACAAGTAATCGCCTCCCACGTCTACGATCACCTGGAGACTGACAAGTTCTTCTTTCGAAACCAGAACCGATTCAGGAAGGGCATTTCATGCGAAACACAGCAACTGGAATTCACCACTGACCTTCATTTGCACGTGAACAATGGCGTGCAAACCGATTCCATCTTTTTTGATTTTGCCAGAGCTTTCGATCGTGTCGCCCATAGCCGCCTTATGTCTAAAATATCTGCCCTTCGATTAGATTCCCTTACTTTATCATGGCTTCAGAATTTCCTGTCCCTTCGCAAGCTGTTCATGACGGTTAATAATTCCTCCTCTCACTCTTCATACGTCTCTTCCGGAGTTCCACAGGGCAGCGTTCTAGGCCCGCTTCTTTTCTTGATCCATATAAATGACCTGCCAAATAACATATCATCAAGTATTAGAATCGTTTGGGAATGGCCGAGAGCCCGATGTGCGATTCCTGTGGGTGCGAGGAGACCATCGAGCACCTATTGTGTACCTGCCCCCGCTACGATGTACCACGCCTTTCTCTGCGGGAAACTTTACACCGACTGGACTTAAGACCGTTCACCGAGTCAAAGATACTCGGACCGTGGCCACACCCGTCACTAGCACGAAAAGTGAATCGTGCATTAGTGCAATACTTGAAGTGCACCGGCTTAAAGACCGTTTATAGTGTCCCTGTGCATAGTGTCCCGCCCACACGCACTCAATGCTCACTCTCTCCCTTTTCCCTCTTTCTATTCCCCTTTCCCCACCCCCAGTGTAGGGTAGCAAACGGGATGCTCTTCTGGTTGCCCTCCCTGCCTTTCCTGTCCTTACTTTCTCTCTCTCTCTCTCTCGGCGATGACTGCATTTTATACAGACCAGTAAACTGTCCCGTCGACCACATGATCCTTCAAGACGATCTTAACATTATCTCTAACTGGTGTAACGCCTGGCTCATGATGCTAAATGCAAACAAATGCAAAATTATTTCTTTTGAACGTAAGCGCGACGTTTCTAATCTTTCCTACCACATACAAGGAGACAAGCTGTCCCGGACATCATCTTCTAAATATCTTGGCGTTAGTTTTACACCGGGCCTCTCCAGGTACGATCACATCACTGCTGCCTGCGCGAAATTCTCAAAAACATCCGGGTGTTTACGCCGCAACCTCCATCGTTGTTCCTCTAATGTTCGCAAATTATCTTATCTACTTTCGTTCGCCGACAACTTGAATGTGCCTCATCTCTTTGTTCCCCGTCCGCTAATTATCAAATAAACGTGCTTGAAGCAGTTCAGAACAGAGCCGCCCGCTACATTTCAAGGAACTATGACCATCATTCAAGCGTGACTCAGCTTAAACTTGATCATGCCCTTCTACCATTGGCCACTTGTCGTCAAATATCTCTCCTATGCCTGTTTCACAAGTACGTCTACAGCAGTAAAATAGCCTCGGTACATCTTTTCATGTGACGCAGGCTACATAATCACCTCAACTGCACGCGCATCTTTGGTAACGCGAACGCTTTTAACACATCCGCACTTCCGCTAGTCGTCCACACGTGGAATTATCTTCCTGATGACATCGTCTCTGATAATACCCTGAATGAGTTTAGTCACAAGCTTGAGGTAAATTTTTTTTTTGCAATAGCTCTGTATCAGGGATCATTCGTTTAAGTTCATACTTTGTTTATTTTGTGATGTGTTGCATTTTCTTCTTGCACTGAAACGCTCTTTTAGTGCTTATTTTGGAGATGTATTTTGTTATGTTGCGGTTTCTTTTGTTCACTTGCGTTGGAACCTTGTTTTGTATTTTGAAATTTGCTTTGTTGCGTTACGTTTCGATGTTCACTTGCTTAGTAACCCTGTTCCTTACTAGTTTTTTCGTACTTTCATTGTAATAACTAAACCCCCCTTACTCAATGACCTGTGGCATCTTAAATAAATAAGGCACTCGAAATTAATTAATTAATTAATTAATTAATGCGAGACATTGTAGACCCCGCTGTAAAGCGGGAAAGCATGTAGCGCACCGTGAACATAGAATAAAACCAGGTAGGATTGATAACTGCTGAACTTTCTGGTCGACGACTTGTCGCTTGTTTACGCCGTGAAACCTGTCATACCGAGGCAACATTACATGAACAATAAAACACCTTCAGGAGACTTTGACGGCATGCGTTGTCAGTGTAGTAGTTTTCTTTTAGTCTCACGCTGCCGTGATTGATCTCGACGTTTTCTTCCTGTTCGGGCAATATGAAAAGATTTTTGGCAACATGTAATTCGGCCAACCCGTTGGTCAGATGCTGAGAAACCTGCCAGCCTAATGAGGCGTAATATGCGCAACCGACCACGGACAGAAAAAAAGACGAAGACCAGACCCACGGAGTGCCCCCTATGTCTGGTTTTTGTCTTTCGTGTGACCTCGTTTAGTCGCTTAATTTTCGTTTTATTATGCTAAGTCAACTCGGCCAATGAACTGCTTTGACCTGCTGACAATCCGTTGAGAAACATGCTCCCCAATGCGAGTGCGGCGTTTATAAGTTTCTGAGTATTATATGGAATGACCTCGATGAAAGAATATCGTGAGGGTGATTGGCTCAGCAAAAGTTACTTTATATATTTCCAGTTTTACGCAGACACCAAGCTATGGAAAATGTAGGGGATTTAGCATTGACAAGAAGAGGCAAGCTTTCGTCGTATAGCGATTTTGGTAACATAATTAACAAGGTTCAGGGTGGGCATACTTGTACGACAGTTGCAACTAATAAATAAAGAAGAACTGCATTAATAGAAAAGCAGGTGTTGTTTTTCAACCTATCCGAATAATACAAAACTGTTTGCATGGGTGTTACGCACGAGAAAGCACAACTCCTTTTTTTCTTTCGATTCTTTTGCTTTTTCTAACATTCCTTAGTCGCAGGAGTTTATTCTTGATTTTTGGGGTTGCCGGCTTTCCTTTGGCCTGTCTTTTCATGGTTACATCATTTAATAAAGAACAACACAAAACACATGTAGATACATGAACAAAGGAAGAGTTTTCCTGCGACAGCTGTTAGTGTGACTTCGCCCTTTTTTTCGGGGCGAGCTACTGTTTTCGTAACATACTGTCTTCACATCGTCATTGCAGAAGAATTGGGAACTCACGGAAGTGCTAGAATGCGAAGTGATTCGCTGTGGCTCGCTCGAGGATGCCCCCTGAAACGCAGGAGCGCCTTGGCCTCGCCATCATTCTTGATGCACCTGCAACCATTCTTCAATGTGGCGCTGAAGTGTCTACTTTGACTGCCAAGATATTCAACCAACCAAAACCGCAGGGAAGTTCTACTTTCCAGAAGCGCCGGTGTTCAAAGCTGATGGAAGCGCTAACTAGTCGGCGGTCGAGATAAGCAAGGAGTTTAGAGTATCGGCGAAAGAAAAGGAAAGCAGGGAAGAGGCACAGCTAGGGTGGACTTTACAGGATAAAGTAGAGAGGCAAAATGGTAGACTGCAGTATATATATATATATATATATATATTAGAACTGATTATGATTGGCTCACGCAGGCTTGGTGACTGCTTGTCGCCAAAACGTTTCAAATGGATGCCACTAGAGATCATCATCATCATTACAACCTTGAGCAGTCCTTTACAATCCTTTTTTCAGCAAACAAAATTCCGCGTACATTTTCTTTAATGTTCATTAAAAAAAACTTCAAAATATGTCTACGGCTGATGGACTAGTGTTTCCATTTCTTAGTTATCTCAATGATCCTCCGATAAGCGGGAATTCTACGATCCGGGCAATCGTTGCTCTTTGTGATTGCCCCGTCTTGAACGCGTCTGATGGCACGGGTGCAGTGTCAGTGCGTAAAACCTTCCGTGTGTAAAACCGTATGAATCGCCGTCGTTGTTCAAAATTTACAAAACGAACACCGGTACCTCGTTGCCGATGCCAAGAAGCAGCACAAGGTTACTATATACATCATCGACCGTATGCCGAATAAGGTCGTACTTGGGATTACGCCCAAGCGTAGCTGCAGAGAGCAGAATGCCAGCAACTAGAGACTCGGGGTGAATCAGCCTGCTTTGCCTGTTGGAACGAACTTCATGTTGCTCGAGGTATAAGGGGGCCAGTCCTCTCAATGGTCGCGCGCGCGTGCGGTTCAATAACATCGACAAAAACGGAGCGCTTGGACAGAAATCTCTTGTGCTCGTTCGAAGCGGTCCTCCGGTTTCTTTTTTTCTTCCTGCGCCCCCCGTTGTGAAGGAACAAGGAAATACTCTCCGGGCTCGTAATGGGGCTGGGATACAACTTGGGACGGACGCTCCGCCAGATGGAGATGCTGAGGCTCGGCTTCCCACTGGTGCGCGGGGAGAAACGCCAAAATATAAACAGGTGGCTCGTTTCGCGTACAAAGCGCAAGTTGCGCCCCACCGAGAATAGAGATTGCCTCCGGCGGTGCATTAAATGAGATGTCAAGAAGCGTCGTGGGGCTTTGGGGCCAGGAGGAAAGGTTTGGTAAATATTGAGCCACTGACAGTTAAATAAGGGCGCCTGCCGGCGAAGGCAAGCGCGCTGCGAGCAGAGGAAGACACTCGTCGAGTGCTGAGAGGCCCACGCCGCGAACCTTTCAGTGGCAGCTAGCGAGAGCACCGAGGGCACGGGCAGTGCGATTTCGAGTGAACAAAACGCGAGGAGAAAAGAAAGAAACGTAACGATCCGAATAGCGGAAAGGTACGCGCGAGCCTACGGGAGCAGTGAGGAACCGCTGCGCCCACATTTGCATGATCAGTCGGCTTAGAGTGGCGTGGTGGGACGCCGTGGTTCCAGAAAACCCGCAGGTACGCGTGTTCTCCTGCGTTTCTAACACATTACTGCAGCCGAACGACTCGGCCGACATCTGCGTGCCAAGTTTGCGCTATACTGCCCTGCAACACTTTCGCTTACCGCGTGTGTCGTATATGGGGGATTATCGCAACGCGTTGGCGGTAGCCGAATTTTTTCGCGCATCGCGGCTTCGCGCATGCGCCGGCACAGAATCCGCCAAACAGTAGTCGTTGTCCTATTTCTTAGGGAACTGCAGAATGCTTGATAACAAGCGCACACGAACCGTCCTCACAAATCAAGGTATGTAGTTGAAGATTCATTCGTCCTGTTCCGTGAATCGAATGTTGGCACCACGTACAACACTCGTAGAGCGGGTAACCTTTGTTGGATGTAAAGCGCACGGGGTGTGCGTGTGCATCGAGGATAAGACATAATGCGCGTAGTATGTAATAAACAGACCGAAAATGTTATTTATTCATTTATTTCAATCCCTTCAATGCCCGAAGGCGTTACAGGAGGGAGCGGTGCAAAATAAAGGTACAAGCGGTTAGTTAGTACATGCAATAATCTTCAACGGCAGATTTAATTGCGGAGGCACTGAGAATGGTGACGACACGGGAGGGCAGGTGATTCTGTTCTTTGGCTATCTTTGGGATGAATGAATCAGAATACGAATTAGTGGGACAGAAAGGCACGTCAACATTATGACACAGGTAAGTACGGCATGACAAATAAGTTGGCCCGCTGAGAAGTTCATTTTTCACGTGTGCATTATGAAAACTCTTGTGGAACATTGATGAACGGGCCATTTACTGCGAAAATAGAGGTGAGGAGCTGCAAAATGAGTTTCATCGATGACACACTAGAAAAGCCGGAATAATTTGACTAAATGAAACGCACACTGCGGTTTCGCGCCGATTCTCGCTGATTAATAATAAATTCTTGACTAGGGTCCCACAAAGCACATGCATATTCAAGTTCACAGGGGCCCTATAACGTAAAACTGTTCCAATATCTTTCTATTCCAACCTCCTGACGTCAAATTTGCGTAACCACCGAAGAGCCCTGGGCGGTCACCCGCAGGGTTGTCTGTACAGACCAATTAAACACTCTCCTCGTTCATAGGAGGTCACTTTTGTTTGCTTGAAAAACGAATAACATTGCCTACACTGAGCGGCTTGTCGTATCTAATTGGCTGACAAGAGGCGAGGAGAACGCTCAAGTGGAGAGGGATCCGCTGGGGCAGAGCCAGTGCACTGAAAATCGCCAACCGGATGAAGAGGGTGGTGCCGGCGCCTGCGATTGGTCGGCTTTCCCTTACTTAGCTTGTGGTGGCTGGTCGAAAATCGCGGCGGCATGCAACGGAAGCTTAAGAATGACGCTAAAACTGACCCTCAGAAAAGAAGAGTTGGCAGAATGAGGTGGTAAACGTGCCGAACGTGCTCGAAAACGTTACACGGCCACGCAAGAAGCTTTATTATACGCAAATACACCCATGCTCCCCGGCAGGTGCGAGTAGCCAGCGTCTCAGTGATCGGCGGCAGCCATCTTTTATTCCTTTCGGAACGGGGCAGCCTGCGGCTATTCCGAAAAAAATTCAGTTTTGTTCGGCATATTAATGCATCTTTATCGCGTACACGCCACTTTGACACGGTGAGTTTTTACGGTTTTGTGACGTCGCGTGACAGGCAGGTGATGTGGGTGCAACCCGAAAACTTTTTATTAATAGCCGAAGGCTAATGGCGAAAAGGGGTCGAATCAGAAATAACTGTTTTTCTTTTTTCTGTCAAATCATGCATAATCAGTGCGTACACATCATATCAGATGGGGAGCTATCGAGGTTTTCGTGACGTCGCGTGACAGACAGGTGAAGAGGGGGTGGTCGAAAAAAGTTTTTGACCAATCGTGGAGGGCTGATAGCAGAAATGGAATAGAAAAGTTTGGAATAGTTTTACGTTATAGCGCCCCAGCTTAGAAAGGTTTTATACAATGTTAATTTAAGCGGCAACGGTGCCCTTGAAATATTGCGGCGTAAATAACTTGGCTTGCGATTAGCATTAGTAGTCACGTAGTTAACATACTTTTGGCAAGAAAGGTTAGCAGTTATGTGAACTCCTAATACTTATAAGAGGTTACTTCATCTAACACAGAACCATGAATGTCAGAAAGGAGAATACAAGTGGTAGATTTTCTGGAAATTCTCATTACTTTACGCTTATTAACATTCCCACACATTTGCCAAGCGTTAAACCAGTTAGTGATATCGTTATGGTCAGACTGAACTGCCGGATGATCAGTGTCAGGAGGTATTACGCGGTAAATAACGCAGCCGTCTGCAGATAGCCTAATAGATGTAACTACAGTAGTCAGATCGTTAATTTAAATTAAAAATAGAAGATTGCCGATGACTGAACACCGCGGCACACCCGAAGTAACTGGACAAAAAAGGGGAATCAAAATCGTTAGCTGTAGCAAATCGCGCTCTCTTAAAAAAGAAAATTTTCAGTTCAGGCAATAATATTGGGATCGATATTTAATTTGCTTAATTTTAAACATAGTAGTAGGTGAAACACAAGGTCAAATGCATTTTGAAAACATTAGAATAATCAAGCGATGAAACACACCCGTTGTAAAAAGAAGCGAGAAGTTTGTTAGTAAAACAAGTTAGTTGCGTTTCATATGAAAATTATTTACCAAACCCATGCTGTTTAGCGTAAAAATGCATTAGACTCGCGGAAGTTAGTCAAACTTGATTACACGATATGTTATAAGAGCTTGCAGGGGATGATAGTTAGTGATATAGGTCTGTAGTTAAGAGAAGAATGAGCGCCACCAGATTTGAACAATGGTACCACTTTACCCACCTTCCAGTCACCGGGTAACTGGCCAGAAGCGATGAACCGTGAAAATAGTTCTGTTAACATTATGGAACAATACATTTAAGTGTTCTTCAAAGCTTTCCAGTTAATACCACCCGTTCCGCATGGGGAATACAATTCCAAGTTTTTAATTAAGTGCAACACACCAAAAGAATTCATCAGCATGGTATTCTTCCGCGGGTAATTCATTGAACAATACTCAGGGAGACTTGTAGTTAACGCATGGGAAAAATACGTAGCGGACATTTTATTTAATTCAGAACAACATTGCGGACGCAGAACAGGAACGCCGTCACTGTCGTTTAATGTTATTGTGTTACCTTTAGAACCACCCATAATGTTCCAAACCTTTTTAGAGTCTTCTATAGGTAATGATGTAGGAGCTCTGTCGAAGAAAATCATCTTTCGCTTCACTAATCGCATTTTCTTAGATCGCTTAGCATTGCGAAACGCACGCTTCTTTTTAATTGAGAAGACGTCTTAAAGAGGTACTGAACCATATTGAGCGATTTTTGTCAGGAATGACACGTAATGGCATAATAATAATTTTGCTTTTAAACGTAGACCATTATAAAAATCTAAATTATGGGGTTTTACGTGCCACAACCACGATCTGATTATGAAGCACGCCGTAGTGAGGGACACCGGAAATTTGTAACACCTGGGGTTCTTTAACGTGCACCTAATCTAAGTACGCGGGTGTTTTCGCATTTCACCTCCATCGAAATGCGGCCGCCGTGGCCGGAATTTGATCCCGCGACGTCGTGCTCAGCAGCCCAACACCATATCCACTAAGCAACCGCGGCGGCTGTAGACAAATTATACCCAACTGTTCGTTCAAGAGTTAGCCATGCAATCAGTTACATGTAAAAGACATGTAAAAGGTTAGGCAGGTAATCGTCAATTAAATGTAACAGTTCTTTGTTAACTCTTTGTTAATAGAAATAAAATCGGCTTTAGAGTAATCCAGAATGTGTTTCGGTTTCTTAGGAACGTGTTTGACATTGACCTGAAGCATAAGGTTGATGAAACAGTAATCACTTTGGCCAGGCGAAATGTGTAAAAAGGTAAGAAGGAGGGGAGAATTTGTGAGGACAAAGTCAAGTATGGTAGCAATCAATGAAGTAGTTCGCGTAGGTTCAGTTATTAGTTGCTCAACACTCGCTATAAAGTCATAACATAAATTTACAAAATCAGCTGCTACACCGCGATCAGTACTGGTAAGTACTGAATACATGCCTTACAACGTTATTTTCGGACAATTAAAACCACCCATTAGGAAGATCGGAGAATAAGGATACTGAAAAGAATGTTATTAAGTGCGCCATAGAGCTGAGATCAAAATGAGGAAGGTGCGGTTGGTGCCCAGTAACAAGCACAAAGGATCGTGTAACTATTATTGATGCGAATCTATGTGCACACCAATTCCAATCTGCAGACAATAGGGATATGAAGAGATGGAAGGTTATCTGAAACAGTGATTAAAACGCCAACACCTGTTTTATCACCGTGGTCACATCGCTAGAACTTGAAATCCTTTTCAGATTCAAAAATTTCGGTGCTAGATATATTCGCGGAGAGCCACGTTTCCGTTAGTATAACAATATCATTGTTGCATGTGTCGATAAATGAAGACAGGTCGTCACGTTTGTTTACAATGTTACGGATGTTTGAACGAAAAAAATTAGTGCTCTTCCACTCTGTGAAGAAGGATAACCAGTGAAGCTGTATTGGTTGAATACATCGACAATTTTATTGATTTATATGCTTATTGCTATATTCATTGAATAAAGACGCATACACGTAATCTCGTGGTTGTTATCGCCTTTATTTTCTCTCATCCGTTACCACAGTGACCACAGCTTTGTGGTCGCTGTGGTACACCGCGATCGGTTGTACCGCTATGTTAGACAGGTTCTTACCAAAGGTTAAATCTATACACAACCGGTTACGCGTGGTTGGCACGTTGACGTCCGTGTAGCACTCAATTCCAAACCGTTCCAACAGGAAGTATCCAATCCACTTGCCGTCGAGTGGCGCTAGGTCGATGTTAAAGTCGACGATTGGTGGGTATACTATTGCGTTTTATTATGCTCTTCGACGCTCCAATGGGGGAGAAGGAGCGCTGACATCTCACGTTTATATGTATGGCCATGAAGGTCATGCGTCATAACATGGTCGATAAGATGATAACATTCAGATCGACAGCCGTGACTGATAACATCACGCGGAACATACGCAAAACATTCCAGATCACTGATGTTTCGAAATGCACCATCATAGACTAGAGTTTGGGCAACAGCGTTCATAGCTTCGGCGCATTGCTTTTGTCGACATCTCGGACACATTTTTTTCCAGATCCTAGCCATTCTTATCCTTGCGCCTGGGACCTCCTTGGGTCCCCCGTATGACAAGGGTAGTTCAAGGGCGCGTTACAGGTCCCCCAGCTCACAGGGGTATGTGCCATTGAGCGTGGACCTTTTCTGCAATAGCACCAGGATCGGCCCACATGATGATTTGTTTATGTCAACATCTCGGACACATTTTTTCCCAGATCCTAGCCACAGACATCTTCGCTGTAAAGGGAAATTTCGTGAGCAGAGACACTGGTGTTTCGTGATTGTTATGACGAATACGTATCATGACTGCTAGTTGCGGTTTCACGAGCACGAACAGGTGAATCTGCATGAGCATCAACTTCGGAAACACTATCCGTTGACGGCACAAGAAAATATAAATTTTTTGTTAATATAAAGCTTATTGTCGCGAACGGAAAAATGTTGACCGCTGATTTTCCCAAATTCTGTCAACCTTTCCTGAGATGTGCGAGTGAAAAGCCAGTTACCATCTGAAACACCAATGCCGGCTGCTTTCAGTTTTGAGCTAGCAGCAAAAATTGCATCTTGCACCTTAAAACTCGAAAAGCTTGCACCCGCCGTGGTTGCTCAGTGACTATGGTATTGGGCTGCTTAGGACAAAGTTGCGGGATCGAATCCCGAATATGGCGACCGCATTTCGATGGAGGCGAAATGCAAAAAACACCCGTGTACTTAGATTAAGGTGCACGTTAAAGAACCCCAGGAGGCCAAATTTCCAGAGTCCTCCACTACGGCGTGCCTCATAATCAGAAAGTGTTTTTGGCACGTAAAACCCCATAATTTAATTTTTTTTCTAAAGCCTGGTGATAATGAGACGGCGTTTATTTGGAAGGTATTTACCAAGCCTGTGAGCACGAGAAATAGCTTCATTCGCAAGCGGCAGATTAAGCGTTGACGTCAGTGCATAACGTAAGATTCCCTCTGTATAACCCTTTTTTTATTGCGACAACTATATAGACACTCCAGGCATATTTGCGCTGTCGCCGTCGCCTTGATGTTTCGTATAAAGTCCAAGCGCGATAACATTGTCGCTGCGCGACGTATGCTATATGTGTGAGTCAAACTTGCGAGGGTCACCCGACGAGCGCGGCTCAATCTCACGCGCGCAAGGGAGGAAAGCGGAGAGGAAGCGCGCTGTCTTCTGTCGCGCGCGAGGCACTAATGCGCCCCCCCTCCCCCGTGGTGCCTCGCACGCGACAGAAGACGGTGGGGCGTTCTACTCCGGTGGCTGACGCGTACGGCGAGGTCACACGGGCGGCGTATCTTGACAGCGATCTGCTATGTGGACAAAGTGCGTGATCGCGTGGGCCTCGTCCTCAATGCGATCTGCGATGTGAACAAAGTGTGGCGAGTGCTGATAGCTTCGTACGCGCAGCTTTCGACACTCAGTTCGCGTTGAAGCGAGAGGCAGCACGAAGGTCAATTCACTCGCTGCTGTTTCCGCGCTTCCTCGCTCTAGTGTTCTGACAGCGAGTTTCCGCGGTCATCGAGTGAGAAGTGCTCATGTTTACCTGTGCGCGAATGACACCATGCTTGTTAATTTAGTTAGTAAGCGAATGTTTACAAGTTTATACTGCCGATAAAACAACTATCCCTACTTCGTTTATAGATTTATATTAATTTGCTATCGCCATCGATGCTTCGCATTTGGGGCGAAACTGCGACTTTTTTTCCTTAACACAATTTCTTCATTCCAGCCAAGTCGAGAATGAACATCCGAAAAGAGAGCGGTTTCTTGAAGAGCGCGTGAGACACCACGTTTATAAAGCATACACATTTTGATCTTAATATACACTTCAGGAAGGCCTTCATCGGAGCGGCGCGAGACTCTAGCCTCGGTGAGATTTTGTGCAACCATAGGCTGCTACGCCGCGACTACGAGGACGAATCAGGAAGTATTCGCCTTTATTTTTTAGCCAACTTACGGCTACAAATACGAAGTCAACATATCCATTCCCAGCGGTGGAACTTTCTTGGGCCGGCCTGGCCTTATCTGCCGGTAGCTCCGCGGCACGGCGCTGCTATCAGTTGTTGAAGGTGGCGGTTGTGCTTCACACGTCGACGGAGTACGAGCAACGAAGTGTGGTTCATTTTCTATGGAGCAAGGGACGAACACCCATCGACGTTCACAGGGAAATGCATCCCCCGTATGCGGAAAGGTGTCTTGCTTTGAGAGTGAGGTGGCGGTGTTGTGAGTTCGCAAAAGGCCGTGAAGACATGCATGACAATGAGCGTGGTTTCGCAGTCAGCCGGGCAAATTCTACCAGAGGGGCATCTCAAATTTAATGCTGCGATAGGAGAAATGTCTGAGCACCGGTGTTGGGACTATGCGGAAAAATAGTGTAATGTAGGTAGAGTAGTACGTATATTTGTAGTTACCTCTAAGTACCTTATTTTGGCTAATAAAAAAATAGGGGCAGAGACTTTCTGATTCGTCCTCGTATATGTGCTTAGGGTAGCGGAGAAATTCAGTATCTTTTATTGGAGGCTTAACTATTAAAAACCACTCTCCTGCAAGCTAGCAACGTTGGGAAGTTCGTGACACTCTGGCCTCGAAGGAGCACCGACAGATGACAGAGCCGGCGGCACAAAAGCGGGAAACAATTTCGATTTGAGTTTAGCCTGTAAGCATCGATAAATTTATGGTAGAGAGGCGAAAAGAATGCAAATCTTTATGCTTCCTTTTGACGTATGTGTGTCCCGGTTCGCAACTGCGGCGGTGCTTGAACCACGGCAAGAGAATGCCAGCAGGGGGCGCCGTGACGACGAAATGCGTTTGTATAAGGGACGCGTTTTTCATTGTTTTTTTTCGATCACCGGGAATGGAGGCGCGAGTCTCGCCTAATCGGGGGGCCGTGTACCAATTCACCCGAATCTATTGGTAGAGCCCGGCCTCCCTTCGTTCTCCCTCCTGTTTGATGCTGTTTTTTTCAATCTCGATCGCGATCAATTCACCCTCGAGCTGAGTGAGATTGAACTCGTCTCGTGAATAGAGAGAACCAAATTGAAATAAATAAATAAACAAAAATGAGTTAAGCGGGCAGAATTCAGCACTGGCTCCCATCGTCGCTCGGAATTCGACCCTGTCGTTTCGAAATAAACATTTTCCCCTCTTCCTTTACCGACGCGGATTTCTTCATCATCCAGACTTTTCGAAGCTCTTTTCATCCTAACAAGTCGTCGCTTTGATGCAGACACAACCGTTTTTTTTCTCTATCATGTGATTCAAAACTTTAGTTCTATTTTGCAAGCCGTGCTGCTGACGCCTTTGTGAAGGCAGGCTTTGTGAACTACACTAACGTAAAACAAACAGTCAAAAACACGATACGGCGAATACAGTTTCCTCCCGCCATTACCTAGTTAACGAAGAAAGATAAAATCTAACCGAGAATCCCGTTTCCGAGGGCTGAGATACGATGCAGGAACTTGCTTACTGCAACAACAACAACAACAACAACAACAAAAAAAGCGACCCGTTAATTGAAGTGACACTACCCATTTGGTTTAGTTTGTCTGCCACCGGTACTCTCAATGAAAGCTATGCTTGTCAGCTAATTTCTCTCTCATTGAGTTTGACGCTAATTGAGCTAATTTCTCTCTCATTGACGAGACCGGCTCATAAAAGCCGGTCTCGTCATAACCCATCAGCGCCCCCATGGATTGTTCGCGGAGCACGTTTGGGTAGCATAGAATGTATAGGAAAATCCTGGACACTGTTCGTAGGCTAGGTGAATAGGTTCGTTAAGACGGCTCGTTAAAAGCACAAACGCGGGTTTCAGTTCGGATTCCGCAGTAGTTAGTTGACAGGGGCGCAGGTGGCGCTGAATGCTACAATTACTTTAAAGGTATCCTAAATCAAGACAGGGGAACGAGAAAAACAAAACAAAACAGAGTGGCACGTATGGTAGGTTTAAGGAACTGAATGCGAGACACCTGGTAGCGACGTCGAAGTTGCCCACTCAGCGAACTCCCTCCTTTTATATCGGTAAACTTTATGTGTAAGCGATCGCAGCAGAGGGGCACGATATAAGACGCTGCTACAATTCTCAAGGACAACAGACCCGCAAAAACGGCTTCATTGTTAATTGGTGTTCACTGTGCTGCACGTGATTCTGTGCTGCGGTTAATATTGCGTGTCCGGCTGTGATCGTGTGTCTGTGCCCTCCGAATCTCTCGCTACTTTCTTTTTGTATTTCTACTTCCCTCGCCCTCATCTCCCAGAGTAGGGTAGCAAACCGGATTTTCTGTTCTGGTTAATCTCCCTGCCTTTATCCTTTCATTTACTTTCGCTCGCTCTCTCTTTGGTTCTCAATTTGTCTGTGTGTATGTCTTGCCCGAAACTGTCCCTGGCAAGTGGTCGTGAAAAAGACATCTTAAGGCAGCGTTAAATAAATATGTAGTTGGACAGAAAACAGCTTGTTGACTCAGCGAAGCCCCGTGACTGAGATTGTCGTTAGGTAACCAACGCTATTATAGGTGACTCAATTTAGCACTGACATAAACAAATCAATATATTTCTTTGGCGTTAATATGTAGCTGCCGATTCGGCAATCACGGGTATTACGTCTAAATTTTTCAATCGCGATACAGATGGCTACGTCATATCGGAACACAGACTTTATGTTTATGTGGTTCTGAGTTGACCTTCTGTTTTAGTGCGATTAAATTATCTTTTTTCATGTCTGTGGACTTTTCTATTTGCATAACTCTATGTAATAATTAGTAGTCTGTGCTCATTAAAAGTGCCGACATCTCCTAAGCATCATATAATTATATAATAAAAAGAATTAATTTAGAAGGCGCACCACTTAGAGAGTGGTCTCGGGCTTGAAGCAAGCCTTTCTTTTAAACCGCAGAAATTGGAGGTGGTGCTCAAGTGGTATTACAAACCACTGAGGCGAGGGTCAATCGCCCGTTGCCGTTGTCACCAGCCACAAGCCAAATGAGTAGAATTCGAACAGAAAGTTAAAATTGTTGCGCCTAACAGAAGCTGTTTCAAAATAGAATATGGACCTTCACCTAAACAAACAAAAACAAAAGCGAAACAGACATTGCGAGCTCTGGACGCGAGTTGGTCGATGAAACAGGAGCCAAGGAATAACAATACAATCCTCAATTTCATTTTCACAGTGGAAGTTTGCTTAGCCTAAAGGCTGGAAAATACTTCCAAACGTCGCTGATACGATTCTTTTTAATTTCCGCTGTGGCGTTACATTTCATTCAATAGATTTACTGACCGCTAAATTACCTTTGGTGATGCCGCCTTTGTGTGGAGCGTTGGTGAGGGGTTACGAAAGTTAAGATCGAGATCAGACAGTCAAAAGGCTTGATAGCGACAGATGTAGTAAGACCTCATTAAATAAATCAGGCTAGGTGATTATTTGTCCCTGGCCAGTTTTAAAGGGTATGCCAAAGAAGCATCATCATCGTTATCATCATCATCATCAACGTCGTCATCGTGATGAAACCGCTGACGTTGACGTTGCCTTTATCATCGTTCAGTCTCTTGCATTTCATTATCTTTGCTTTTTTTCTGCGTGATGACGCCTAGCTTCATCGCCGATCCAGTTTGGGCAATTCATGTACCGCGATTCTGTCAAAAGGTGGAGGACACTCGAGACTCCGTTTATAGAAGTGCGATATTTGTATTTTTGTTACGGAGCTACATAGCTGCAAAAGTGACGTTTGAGCTCTCTGAACGTTTTACAAGTTTGTCAACACCTATCGTGGTGGCGTAGTGGCTTCGGCGTGGCGCTGCGCTGTCCCCCCCCCCCCCCCCCCCCGCCCCCCCCACCACCACCCCCGGCCCATAGCTCCAAGTCCTCAAGAGCCTTCTTTCCTCGCATTTTTTTGACAATTTTATTGTTTTCTTATTGCCTTAGTCGCGCTCCAACTATACCAGGAACCTCGAACGTTGCATTCTGTTTTTTTTTTCGCAGAGGTTAAAGGACGCAGGCGCATCCAGGCCAATCAATCTGGAGGCAGCGTTCGCTCGAGCACGAAATCGAGTTCCTAAACCTCTTATCGGCAACGTACTGTCGCACGCAGTTCTGACGAATCAAGACGTTCAGCGAGGAACCGGAAGTGGGCTATCATTTCGCTCCACGGCCAAGTGTATATCAGCGCGTTTCTCCTAGCACGATGCACTCGTCGCGCACCTGTGTCTATAGCCAAAGGGTCGGTTCGTTAAAAGGATAGGCGGAGGCACCAACCTTGGACAGCCGGCTATTACATTCTGCTCTTCTTTGGTGGGCGTGTAGGGAGAGCGGGAGAGAGAGAGAGAGAGAGAGAGAGAGAGAGAGAGAGATGCAAAGGAAAGACAGGGTAGTTAGCCAGATATCTCCGGTTGGCTGCCCTGACACTGGGCGCAAAAGAATTGGTCGTGTAGGTTAAGGATCTTTCGTAAAGCCGATCTAGATGACATGATAAAAAAAAGGTTAGAATAGGGGCTTCGCAACCTTTTTCATCTTTGTGAGGTCTTTAATATAACAAACAGTGCCCAAGGACTCAACAGAAAAGGGAGGGGACAAATAGAAAGGGTGTTTGCCGCTCGCCTAACGCTGGAGTCTGTGGAGTCTCAGGCGTTTTGGAACGAAGCTAACGGTGTCGAATCAAACGTTTGACACCCTGGCAGGCACTCTCAAGTTGTCAACGACAGATTTCTAATCGTCGTGGAAAGCTCGTGATCAGTGTATTATATTACCAGTAATTTGTGTAACCAAATATTCTAAAGAGAATAAAAAAAAACAATGAAACCAGAATTTGCATTCGTAATGTTAAGAGATATAAAGACTGCAGTATGGTTTACAGTATGCATGCGGTATAGATAAAAATCTAGCAGAAATGAAAATGAGGGTGCGGAGATGAGCAGGCTATGTAATGTATAGATCAGGTAGCTAACCGTAGGTTTACTAGAGTAGCAAAATAGGTGTTACGGGAGAGAAAGCGCACTAGAAGGTGGAAGATAATTAAATGGCACGTCAAGATTAGGAAATTGGCATGTGTAGCTGTAATCGTGCTGCCGTTATTAAGTCGGCATCGTGCCTCGCTGAATTCGCATCGTCATTTGTAAAAAATTATTGCTTATAAAACAGCTTAGGTGCGAGATGTCATCTGAGATCATCGGGAGAGGCCTTCGTCCTGCAGTAAGCATAAGTAAGCTGATGACGATAACGGCGCCTCAGGTGGGAAAGAAAGCTGAGACGGGGACGAAGACACGGAAAATATTTTAAACGTGAAATGTAAGGAAACGGTTCCAAGATAGTGGTAGCCATAGGAAAGAAAGCTGAGGAAGTATCGGACAGCTTTTGCGTATCTGCACGGCAGTATAAAGAGAACTCCAACGTTTGCTGGTCACGCGGTGCGTAGAAGTTTGAGAGAAAAAAAAAGAAGAAGTGAATAACGACTTTGTGGGAATTTTACTCCACAGGCTCCTGCCAGGTACATTTCTCTTTATTTAAGGTTGTTCCAAAACGATTGCAGGGTTGCCCAAAACCTTGGAGCAGTTCGCGAAGCAGGGGGCAGACTGCTCTAGGGGTTCTCTGTTGGAAGTGTCCCCCAGCGTTTCCCCGTTCACTTCAGGATAACGCCAAGCCTTGTGGCTGTCTACGGCCATACCGCTGCAGGGTTTTCAACGCCCGGTAGTGTTCGCACCCTCGGCTGTTTTACGCAGATTGTGAAGTGCTCGCAGAGCCAGCGGGAGAAACTTTTGCTGTGAGCCAAGGCGAATTGCGTGCTTCAAAATTAAACGGATGCTCTTGACGTTAAAGGAAAATTTGTGCTGAGGCAAGCTTCGGGCAGACATCTGCAGCATAGTATGGTTCCGCGCTCAGCGATCGGTTGTCAAGTCAGGGAAAAGCTCGGTCATGTAAGACTGTATGGATGCGCTGTGTTTTGAAAATGTTTTCCTGCTGTCATTCTCAGTATCGTAAACACAGGCGTGCATTCCCTCAAGCCAATATCACGTGCCAGCTTTTGCGTAGTACTCTGCTTGAATTTCTGAACACACAGAAATACACGAATGTGAATATAGATTTTCTGCGCAGCACTTGCCTAAGCTGTGCTGTCGCATGTCTGATAACGCAGGTTCACAAACTGAGGACATCGGTCGCATAGTTTGGTAGTTTTCGAACTTTGAACTCTTACGGACGCTTTGAAGAGTATGGCCACAATCACTAAAGATGTGTTCGTTTGCAGCCGGTAGGGTTGCGTTATGTACAGTGCTCAGTGATTCAAACGTGATACTAGGAGGGCATGGTTTCAGGCACTTTTTGAGCTCTCCGTGGGCTCTGGGGACACCGAGTTGATGCAATGTGTTACACAACGAAAGCGAGAGCTTTTGTCACGCATTGTGGCTACATTTGGCCTTCAGCAAGCACCTATCGCTCACAGGCGGCGCAAAAAAGCGCCGGTCCCCAAGGGGTCAAATTATGGCGTTTTAATCACTGACCGCTGTACTTCCTAGGCTACTCGTATTGCATGAATTATGAGGAACCTAATGATGAATGCCGAAAAAAAAAAAAGACCATGCTACGCTCCCTTGAAGATATTCGAAGTAGGCATAGTCCAATTTTTACCGCGTTCTTTGTTTCTGGTTTTATATGAATGGATGTGCAGAACGCAGGTACACACCGCTCGCGACCACAGAGAAAGCGAGGGCACCCTTGAACACGTTCTGTGTGAATGTCCTCGCTACAGCGTACAGGAATAATTGTTAGCGACTACACCAGCTCACGTTGATCGTAGACCATTCTCAGAACAAACCATTTCGGAATGCCGACCTGACAAGCCATCGCAGCAGAGGGCCATGAAGACACTTCTACAGTCCTTAAAAACAAAACAAAAAAAAAAAACGTGCGTGAATGGCTCATAACTGGTATTCATTCTGATCGTGTTCTGTGATAATGTACACGTTTTTCTTTCTGTTTAAATAGAACAATCATTCTAGCTTTACTTACTCCTTCATTCAGTGTTGGGTAGCGAACGAGAGTTTCTGTTCGGGTTGACCTGCTTTTCTTCCTTCTTTCCTTCGTTTCTCTCCCCTCTCTCTGTAGTCTCTACTGCAGGTGTTTAAGATGAAAGGGGGAGAAAAAGGCTTGTGAAAATTTAGTGTGCTAAAACACAGCGCAGACAACACACTGCTGTGGGGGGCATAGAAGGGCAGATTTCTAAGCAACGCTCCTATCTGTAGGTCCCTGGCACCGACTCGACCTCCCGAAGGCCTCGGAAAACTGTGGTTGGCAAAAGCAAACAAGCGAAGGCTGGAGTGAGGAGGTGGCGCGGTGCTCCGGCTTTAGCTCCGGCGGACTCAGTGCGGATCGAACGGTAGCGACGTCCCACTGGTAGGGCGGATTCGGCTGCTTCGTCTGAGCGGCGAAGGAGAAGGAAAAGAAAGAAAGAAAGAAAGAAAGAAAGTAGGCGGAGAGAAAAGCATCCTTGGATTGTGGCAACAAAGACGTGCCATTAGACTGGCAAACATTGAGGAAACCTGTACGTTGCAAGCACCGGTCAGGTGTGCCTGCGGTACGGTTTAGGAGCTTTTTTGGACCGAAAAGATCGTTTCTTTTGTCGGTGTACCAAACGTAAGGACGCGCAGAGGGCGAAGGGGTCACCGCGTCTTTCGGTAGCCATAATAAGTGGTTGTTCGGTCGAGAAACTGCAACGTTCTATGGATTCAGGCCCAACGCACCAGACAATGTTTCTTTCTGGCCGGCGTCACGGTTAAGGTTTGCGTTAGTTGGTCGAAAACGCTGAGCAAGAAAGTGTGTTCAGGGTTTAGGAGAAGGAAACAGTTTCTTTTAGTCGGTGCACGAGTTGTGAGAGAGCACGAAGAGCGAGGGGTCGACGTCTGTTCACGTAGCCATAAGCATCTCTAGATTTCAGTCGAAGCATCTGGCATTCTTGCCCTTCATTGTCATGACTCCTGTTCATGTTAGTTGTTTTAAAATGTTGACCGATATAAATACATAAATAGATAGAGCGAGAGAGCGAGAGAGAGAGAGAAAGAGAGAGAGAAGGAGGAGGAGGAGGAGGAGGAGGAGGAGGAGGAGGAGGAGGAGAGAGACTTGTCTTCAAAACATACTGTCTGGTTTTCTCACGGCTCGTCTACCTCGCCATTACTGCCTTCGGCTGCTCAGAAAAAACTCGAGAGTGTGAAGTGCGTGAGCGAGGATGTCGCACTTCACACAATGTGGATTCCGCACAGCGAGATAAGGCAGCGAGGAAGCCGTCTCGAATTAAGGAGAATATGAACACCATGTAGGAATGGTACATTTATGCACTGAACAGCTGTTTTGTACTTAGATTTAGGCCCACGTTAAAGAACCCCAGGTGGTCCAAATTTCCGGAGTCCTCCACTACCACGTTCCTCATAATCATATCGTGGTTTTGGCACGTAAAACCCCATAATTAAAAAAAGAAGCTGCTGTCTTCATCGCGCAGGAATAAAGGTCCGCGAAATGCTACTTAGTGCGCAGGTTCCGGAGAATTTACATAAGAGTGGAACTATGTAGAAAATCCTAAAATGCAATGAAACGGAAGTACGGCAATGATTTCTGGACAGAACCATGGAAGCTAAGGGGACTCGTTTATGTCGAAAATTCAGCTCGACTTACAGACTAAGACGAAGGAAGGGACACGTCGACGACACATTCTTTGTCTTCGTCCGTAAGTCACCCCGCAGGGGCGTCTGCCTCAGCAGGCGTTTGGTGTGTTGAGACACCACGTACCCGAGCACACGAGGGTTGGCCCCTCCCACCTTCTCCTTTCCTCTCTCTTCATCTTTTTCTCCCCACACTCCTTTCCCCGTGCAGAGCTGTTAAGGTGTCCTGCTGTGAGAGACAGTTACGGCACTGCACTTATCTCTTCCATTCTCATTAAAATCACTTCACACACATTTAACTCATGCTAATTTTTTAGCCATGAACCCGTAGCAACTACTTCAGCATATTTTGCTCCTATGGGGTCCGTTTGCTGAAAGTCTGTTGAAGAATTCAACCGTCAACGGATAACGTATCTCGACTGAAGTTGAACATATCATGCCGGAATGCCACACGAAGTGAATTTTATTCGCAGTGGCTCGATCGCTGTTACTTTCTATTGTAAGCACGTCAGTTCTGTCACATTAGAGTTACTGCCGTCAAATTATTGCACACTTTCTTCCGCTGCTTTGGATATATGTTGATTACCGCACACAGCTCTCAAGAGCCGTACGCCATAGCTGTGAAATAATGCCGCCTTAGCTGGCGAGGGAACACCACTAAAGAGAGCATGGCTTCTGACGGAAGGGAAGAGGCATAACGGAAGGAACACCCCTGACAGCGGTTATCGCATGCCTAATGCGGCTGCACCTAACCAGTCAGAAGAACGATCCCACATGGTAACGACGTTAGTCCTCAGTACATGTAAGGGTGGAGAAGTTAGGTCGCGGCTGCTTCCTCGAAGAGTGTTCAGTGCAGAAGAGAAACGCATTGCGTGGATGATCGGTCGTAAGTGCTGAAGCAGCGAAAACAGTAGAGCTCCATTTCCGGCTCCCGTTATTGCTCGCACGCATTTCAGGAGCAAGGGCTACGGCTGACACGCGTTGTCGACCACGCATGAGTGCATATATAGGCTTGAACGGCGGTGTAGCAGTCAAACGGAACGAACGGTATCTTCAAGCATGCTTACTTTTCTCATATTCAGCGGGTTTCATTGCTCTCGTGGAAAGATTGTACTGCGACACCGAGGTTGTTTTCGTTCCTATACGGTGCACTGGTGAAATTCATTTGCGAATGACCGAAAGCCACAGGGGCTTAGTACACGGCCACCTGAATTTCCGAGCTCGCTTCTGACGGTACCAGTACGTCGTTGTGAACGCCTACTACCCCCTCCCCCTTCCCCTTCCCCTCTACCTCCTTTCACTATCTGGCATTATGCGAACACGGCATGCTTTCGAAGCTTTCTTAGCGCGGTCCCGACAGCCAGTTGTTGTCAGAGGAACTCATATCGAGCTCATGGCTGAGCCATAAATCTCGCTTTTCATATGTTTTTAATATGTTCGACCATTTGCACCGCTTCCTGTGCATCATGGGCCTTGTAAACAGACCCCAAAGGTCATGTTCTCGTAGTCTATCTTGTTTATATTATTGGCCCTTCACACTCAATAACCTTCGTTTTCTTATTCGTTTACTTTTGCCCCCAACGCAGAATAAACCGGCCAGCTTGACATTGCTTCTAGATAAAGATTCCCGCCTTGTTGTTCTTCCTTCAAGGCCACTTCACGTGGAGCGAACATCATTTTACAAATGCACTGAATATTCGCAGGATTTTGATTCACGCGTAGAAAGTAGGTGAGCCAGAAGAATTGCGTTTAACGCATTGCATTGAAATGTGTAATAAAAGGAAGGAAGAAATAAAGAAGCAATAAAGAAAGGAAGGAGAAGAAGTAAAGAAAGGGGTTATCATGCGTTCTACCGAAGAACGCTATCGTAACCTTCGAGGCTCCATGAGCCCTCGTGAACAGCGCTGTTGAACGACAATATTGTCTTACGTCAACAAATCCACAGATGCCAAAATTATACAAGCCTGCTTACTATTTATTGATGGGATTTAGCAGCCCAAAGCAGCATTTGCGTTAGAGCGGAGACAGCTTATCGGAGGGCTACGGATTAGTTTTGACCTCGAGTGGTTTACGTAATGTCCACCTAAAACTAAGCAGGCACCACTATTTTTCCACTCTGTCCCTATCTGAATGCTGGAAATCGAACCCGCGACGTAGGGCTTACTAACGCGGGCAAGAGAATCTCTTACCAAAATACATACAGGGGATTTATAACGTAAAACTATTCCAATATGTTTTTGTTCCAATCTCCTGACGTCAAACTTGCGTAACCGCCGACGCAAGCATCAGGTGGTGACCCGCAGGGTTGTTTGAACACACCGATAAAACACTCTCCTCGTTTATAGGAGGTCCCTTTTGTTTGCTTTAAAAACGAATAACATTGCCTACAGTGAGCACCTTGTCTTATCTAATTCGCTGACAAGAGGCGAGGATCACGCTTAAGGCGAGAGGGATTCGATGGGGCTGAGCGAAGTGCACTGAAAATCGATAACCGGTTGAAGGGGGTGGTGCCGGCGTCTGCGATTGGTCCGCTTTCCCTTACTTGGCTTGAGGTGGCTGGTCGAAAATCGTGGCGGCATGCAACGGAAGGTTAAGAATGCCGCTAAAACGGATTCTCAGCAAATAAGAGTTGGCAGAACGAGGTCATAGACGTGCCGAAAGTGCTTGAAAGCGTTACACGGCCACGCAAAAGGGTTTATTGTACCCAAATAAACCCACGCTCTCCCGGCAGATGCGACTAGCCAGTGCCTGAGCGATCAGTGGCAGCCATATTTTAGTCCTTTCGGAACGGGGCAGCCTGCGGCTATTCGAAAAAAAAAGCAGTTTTGTTCGGCATATTACTGCATCTTTAACGCTTTCACGTCACTTCGACGCGGTGTGTTTTCGCGGTCTTGTGACGTTGCGTGACGAGCAGGTGAAGTGGGTGCAGCCCGAAAACTTTTGACCAAGCCAAGGGTTAATGGCTAAAAGGCGTCGAAGTAGAAATAATAATTTTTTGTTGTTCAGTCCAATGATGCATAATCAGTGTGTACGCGTCATAGCAGATGGGGAGCTATCGCGTTTTTCGTGACGTCGCGTGACCGATGGCGAGGGGGGGGGGGGGGTTCAAAAAAGTTTTTGACCAATCGCGGAGGGCTGATTATTGAATCGGAATAGAAAAGTTTGGAATATCTTTACGTTATAAGCACCCCAGGTATCAAAAACAGAGCATGATAAAGACTTGTTCATGGTTGAGGCCTTTCAACAAAGTCGAGAGTAATCAAAAGGAAATGGGAAATTCTGGGAAGGTTGCATTCTATGCTGAAATTCTGGGCCATGCGATGCCGTATCTTTACAGCGTTAAGCTCTGAAAACTTTAAGAACCTTCTTTACTGAAGGTGACATTGTATCTGTGTGTTAACACCTCGTTTGTCCTTGTGTGTTCTTGTTGTGTCGCAGCATTCTGTTTGGATTATAGATTAATTTGTGTGCTGTTTTCTTTTGTATATTTAGTGTTGTTGTTTAAGCATGTTTACAAAATGTGCTTTACTGACGGATCGTTTGTCTGGTTTTTTATATCACCTCCTGTTATCATCCGTTGCTATCACCTTTGCTATCATCACACAATCTACTGCTTGTGGAGAAGCCGGCGACACAACAGATGCCGACATTTCCAATGTCCTCAGAATAAATCACGTTACACTCACTCGGGAAGTTCTGGCAAGTGTTTCAACAGCAACGCCAGTATCAAACAGTGTGATCCAAACAATGGCTTTTAAACATCGCTGGGGTCGCCAACCGTAAATGACCTATTCAGGCAACCGTGGTCTGTGTCATCATAGTGAGTAGTTTACGCTCAAAGAACCGGCCACGTGAACTTGCTCTATGCACCTCTACGCAATATAAGCTTCACAGAGTTTCCCGTTTCGTCCCGTCATGCTAAAAGCACTAGTATATTTATGGCGCAGAGAGACCGAGAGTGGAGTCGCTTAAAGCTGGCGTATTCTGGCACATGAAGTCACTCCTCGAGACCCGTCTAATAACTCTCTCATGGAGCTTCGGGCGGTCAGCGCGAACTGCTATAATGTAGCGCTCGGCCGTTTCACAAACGTTAATGAAAACGGCTGGAGAGAACCGCGAAGTGAACCGTCGTTTTAATCCGGGAAGTCAGGTGCGTCGATCCTTGTACAACCCGCGCGACAGTCTGATGAGCAAAAGCCCACCGCCACTCCGCTAAATTACTCTGAAATGACCGGGATTAGGGAAATGCCGCATGGCACGCCACATTTGTCTGACGCGGACCCTGCTCTGTTGCAGCCGTAGATTAAAGAAGAAAACGAAAGAAAAGAAGAATGAAAGAAAGTAATAAGCAAACGTGCGCGGAGAACAGAACAAAAAGGTGATCGAGAGTCAATCGCTGTTGGATGCGTGTTTTGGTGGCCGATATCAGAAAAAGAGGCGTTCACTCGCGGTTTCACGGCGATGATAACAAAGTTGGACGCAGGTGAGTTATTGGACGCGATGAGATGCGATACAGAGCCGGCACTGTCTGCCGGTCTCTGCTTCGTTCTGCTTCGATTCTTCGAGCTTTGCGCTATAAACAACCAGCTGTGGTCGGTTTCATTACGTTACAGTTCTCAGTGCAGATACCGATCGTGACTGCTTATAGTGTACGCGGACATTGCTCAAGCCTTTTGGCGATGACATGCTATCACCGTTTTCTTATTATAGTAATTTTTTCTTGTTTTATTATTTCTTTCTTTCTTTTTGTGCATAATGTCTTCTGAGCAATGAATATTTAGGACAGCTGGCTCTGAAGTACAGCCTGTCTTCTCATTTCAACATCGTATGAGAACGACATAATGCATCTCGGTCTGTAATCCCAGTGCCATGCCTCAAGAAAAGAGCGCTGAGAATATTAAATAATGCGCGCCGCAAGATCAAGGTGTGCGGTCTTTGTCAAAACTACGTAGGCCATTTAGCATGTGATCGTCCGGATACGATCGCCCGGTTCCGCTGCACGAGGGGACATGGGCTGGAGATGGGCTTGTCGTCTTTGGAGGCATCTTCCAGTGAAGTGGGCTGCGTGTATTTGCGCTGCAGCACTTACGGAGACCGTTTATTCTAGTTTTAAAGTTAAAATAATTTAGTCTGAAATAAAGCATAAACCCACGTCAACAAAACGAAACATCCAATTGGATGTCCCAACTGCATTGCTCTCCTCGGAGTAAATAAATGGCAGAAATCCTGCGGGACGCCGAGGAACTGTGGGGCCAATGCAGCGATGAGACGAAGTATACTTCCTGCCATAAGATGCGTGCAGTGCAGCCAAGGCTACAGGTCGCCTTGGCTAACGAGGAACAAGAAATGACAAACAGAGCGTGTACATTGTGCACCTCTAATCTCCTTCCTCTGTGACATGCGGCTGGTCTTCCTTACCGATTCTCTTACATGAGGTGCATAGTTTCCACTGCACATGATGTCAGATGCAATAAGGCGCAGCATACATAAGGAATAACGCGACGTCATATTTCTGTAGGTACAGAGGAAGACAAAAGCCAGAACACGCCTATAATGAGGAAACAAGAACAAAAAAAAAAACCAGCGTAGTTAAACAAATACGCAACTAGCAGCATTCACTGCTTGTAAACCTATTTCCAGCTTCGGGCTTTTCTAAGTAGTGTCTCTCCTCTGTCCTTTCTTGTAAGCGACTGTATGACAAGCTTTTACACAACAGCTGCCTTTGTATTGTTGCCGATCAATGAGAAGAAGGGGTACTGGCTGGGAAAGGCAAACAATTCAGTGAGGTGGAATACACGCGACTGGGAAGTCGTGGTCTTACGAGAGCACTGCTTCGGCTAACTGTATTACAAAACGTCAAGACGCAAATGAGAAGTGGGCATACAAAAGCGGACACATCTACTGTCTCTCCGTGAGTCCCTTAACCACGATTTTTTTTTACAATGCTATACCTACCAGTTCAACGGTGCACAGTTCTAGCTAATAGTTAGAGAAACAATGTCGAGGATTGTGATGGAGCGATGAATTCGCTATCCAACTCCATGCCGAGAAAGGCGAGGGTCTCTTTTATTACGGCAGCGATGATGATGATGGCGGACTGGCATGTCTGCCATCGTGGCACATGCAGTCGTTGACAGTGTGAAGAGAGAGAGAGAGAGACAGAGGAAAGGGGAAAGGCAGGAAGGTTAACCAAAGGGGAAGATCCGGTTTGCTACCCTACGATGGGGAGAGAGGGGAGGGGAGGTAAAGTGATTACAAAGTAGAGATAAAGTGTGAAAGATTCTGCACAAACTCCGCCCACTAGACCACACTGCTTGGCCCTCTGTGCCTCCATACTCCAATACATACTTCCCGAGAGACGCCGATATTGAAAGAAGTTCGTCTTTCACTGTGACGTCATGGAAACGAGAAATTGCTGTTGTGTCTACTGTCTTCGTGTACACGCTTAAGTATTTCACATTCCATTGCAGTTTTGACATTGAGTAGTAGATCTCTATAGTCATGCTGTGGGTGAAAAATTAGAGATTAATTTCTCAGTTTTTACGTGGGGAAACCACGATAGAATTATATGGCATGCCTTGGCGGGGGACTCCAGATTATTTTCCACCACTTGAGGTTCTGCAACGTGACGCAAATTTAAGCGCACTAGTGTATTTCTTGTACTTCACCCGCGTGGAAATGTGGCTACCACGGTCGGGGTTGAACCCGCGACCTTGAACTCAGCAGCACAACGCCATAGCGGCGGGTAGTGCGTGTGTGTATGTGTTTGTGTGTGAGTGTGTGCGCCTGTGTATGTGTGCGTGTGTGTGTATGTGTGTGTGTTTGTGTGTGTGTGTTTGTGTGTGTGCGTGCGCGTGTGCGTGTGTGTGCGTGTGTGTGCGTGCGTGCGTGCGTGCGTGTGTGTGCGTGTGTGTGTGTGTGCGTGCGTGCGTGTGTGTGCGTGTGCGTGCGTGCGTGCGTGCGTGTGTGTGTGTGTGTGTGTGTGTGTGTGTGTGTGTGTGTGTGTGTGTGTGTGTGTGTGTGTGTGTGTGTGTGTGTGTGTGTGTGTGGAACTCGTCGTTTCCTTGTCCGGAACCCCGGGCGGGCGTAGTCTGTCTTGCATGCGGAATGAGACAGTGGACAACAATGCGTAAATAAAGAAGAAATGACGCACGAAAGTTCGGCATGCAAGATGACGACAAGCAAATGCATCTCTCGCTCGCCCATTTATTGCCAAAGGTAGGACGGTGCGTGCCCAAAGGGCACACCCCGTACAAACTTGCTGCTGGCCCATCGTCAAAATCGTTTCGTTAACGTAGTCTTCGACATCGGCTGAGTAAACGGGACCGATCTGGTTTGAGGCAACGCGTCGCATGACACGGAGCAGTTTGTCATCGAGAGCCGCAATCCCGTAAGAAGATTAAAAAAAAGGGGAAAAAAGCTCCCTAGACAAGCATGGCAACAAACCAGAAGAAGCATGCGTTTCTCGAGGGCGACCACACAATGCCGGGATGGGGGGGGGGGGGGGGGCCTAAAATGTCGCGGTCGTACTCTGAGATGCACGATGGTTCGCGCTATGTCCGCGTCGCTGCGGCGGCTTCGTTCAAAAAGGCCGCGCCCCTTTGCGTGTTGCGCCTCTCTGTGACCTGCCGCACGAGAATGCTGCACAATTAATAAAAGGCTGGGTCACTTGACGCACTCTTTGTGAGAGAATCAAGAATGCCAAAAAAAGAAAAGCGCGAAAGTGCGAAGTCGATCGAAAGTTCGCTCGTCCTTGCGATCCATTTTACTATAAGGAGTGCGGTACAGAAAAAGAGCGGGGGGCTCAAATAAGTGGAAACTCGTGTTTCGCCCCTACAATCGATCTTGTATGCGACATTGTGAAGTGATTAGATCGCGTTGTGGCAGCGGGAACCCCTTCTCTCTCTTCTTTATTCCAGACCCTCAAACCTCTGCCTCCTACCTCCCCCCTCTCTTCCATTCTCCTTCATGCACACACTTTTCTGTCAACGTCTCTGAAGGGGTTTCGCTTGCGCAAGCAGGCGAAACAAAAATTTGTGGCTGCAGCAATACTGCAAGGAAAGACAGTCTAAATCGAATACTAAGTGATGAGGACGTCCGAAATGGGGAAACAGTGGGGAAACGATAACCAGAGAACGAAGAGAAATGCAGCAGTGAACGAAAAAAGCTCACCTTCGTTGTTTGCTTTAATTTGTGGGGACCGAGATGTAGGGAAGAAATGTTGCTTTCCTGAATTTTGCGATTTCTTTGGATGACCTCGAACGTTAAGGCAGGATGCAATGGCTGAATTGCACACGTTTCTTGTTGCGCGTTTTTCTTTTTTTTTTTCTCAACCGTAGTATAACTTCGGGCGAGCGTTGGTCGGTTTTTGGACTGCGGAAGAATTTCTGTAGAAAATGGAACGACGGCAACCGTCGGTAAACGTAATAAAGCAAGTATCACGATTCCGCGACGGTCCAAGTCAGCTCGCCAAGAAATACATTCGAGCACAGGATAATACAATTTCGCACAAGAATCTTTCCCAAAATACTGTTCGGTAAGCGCATACTACTTCTAGGAAAAACCCAGAGCGACCGAAGCGTTGTCGTTATTACGTACGGCCTATCGTGATGTCACGTGTAGTATTGTCGATGGAAGGCGCCTGATGACAAACTTTCGAGACTTCGGCTTCGGGTATGTAAGGTGCACTGATTTTGCTTACTCTGAAGCCTCGCCTTTCATTTTGCTCGAAGTGGGAAACGTGATCGTAAACTAAAAGTCCCTGTTTCACCATCGTTCTACGCATGATTAGGTATTTATGACATATCAATAGAACCAAGCTGCAGAAATATAGTCGTTCACCTGGCAGGAGATTACTGCCGGTCACATATACAGCGACAGCCTACAGTCTAGTACTTAGTGAGTTGAGGGAGGTGATGAAATGGGCTTGCTGGTGTTGACTCATCTTAAACTGCGTCGAGTGGCACTGATCACGACAGGTGGCACAAACAGACACGCAGCACAGGACGAGAGATCGCGCTCACTCGTCCCGTGGGGTATGTCCGCTTGTGTCATGTACCATTATTATATACTGCCACTCAAGGCAGTTTAAAATAAATTCGGTGCGTTACGGCTTACTCACTAAACATTATTGCCTGCGGTGTCTATGATTACGGTGTTGTGTATTGATGTGTTTTATGCGTACTGAACCAAGCTTTTACGAAGTGCAGGTGCTCATAGCTGACAAATACAATGTCGCACGTAGAATTTGCGTACGTGTTTGGGCCTTATGCTTACGTATTTATCACTCCTCATTTTCCAGTACCGTCTTCCCTTCGTTTCTATTTTTTTTTAAAGTATGTTTTCTTTTCTTCTACTGTGTGTAGTGCTTTATTAGTGATGCATGATTTTTTGGGATAGATGGCTGCAAATTAACTATACCAGGCCACTTTACAATCATTTTATAAGCGACAACAGAGTATAAACGACACTGAAGCCATTACTTTTAGTATTGCCTGAGTGCACGAACATTCTAGAGCAAGCACTGCAGTATGTTAACATTGCTGGCGGTAATTGGCATTAGCCTTAGCTTCGTTCACAGTCCAGTGTTTCATTTTGCGGGAGTGGCAGCGACAGCCGACGGTCGTTACGTCATAGCGGTTGCGCGAGGGTACCGCGGGCAGCGGAGACGTAGAGGAGGAGAAGCGGTACGCGTAGCAACAACGATGGCGATTATGTAAGCAGCATCTAGCAGTAGCGAGGGGAAGAGAAGTGGGCGAGAGAAAAACAGGAACGGCAGTGGGAACGGAGACAAGCGGAGGCATCGAATAAAAGCGCGAGGCCGTGCAGGCAGAAAGTAAGCATGGATTGATTGATTGATTTTATTTTTGCTGTGGCATTGGAAATGTTGGCGACAATATATGTCGCCGGGTTCTCTGCGACATTAAATTGTTGCATGGATGAAAGGTGGGCGCCAGATCTTTCGCACCTCGAGACTTCGTCCACTCGACTGGAAGACCTTCCTTGTGTATTTATTTTATCAGGGACATATTTGGCGCAGAAATAGACACCAAGGGGTTGCAACTGCCGGCAATGGCTACCAGGGTACCCACGCTGGGGGCAACATCACCACCACCACATCCCTTTACTGCGCTGAATGGAGATCTTTAAGATTTCTTAGAGACACCGGTCTCAATGAGACTCTTTAGTTGAGCGTTAAGCGCTGTGTTTTGTGTATTTTGTGCATCTTTGTTGTGAAATGTGCACACCATATCATTGTTCAGCCTACCCATCCGGAGTAGCCTGCTAGGCATGCTGTCAGGCAAACCTCTTAACCATCCAATAGGTCTCTGTCTCTCTCTCTCTCTCTCTCTCTCTCAACAGCAGAATAACGCTTTAAGATCATATAGAGTGCCCACAACAGCCGATTGGCGCTTTAATATCGAATTTTATCGCCGTTACTCACGTTTGCTTTATTTTCTTCTACTGGACAAGAAATTTAAAAGGTTAGAATATAGAATGAGAATCAGCAATAAACGCAGATTCATGGAAACTAAACATCATATGTTATGAGGCGTTTCGAGGCAACGCAAAATCATACAAACGCTTTAGTTACTATAATGAAAAATGTCACTGAGACGGATGCTTTTAGAAGCACATGACACAGCTGTCGGTGTAGAGAGAGAGAGAGAGAGAGAGAGCAATAGGAACAGGGTGGCGTACCAGACGGACGTTCGGTTTGCTACCCAGCATAATGTTAGGTGAACGGGACGCTTTTTATTTGCGAGGCGCTGTAAGGTATCTGCATAAGTTATTGCAAATCTTCAGTGAATGTGCTTTGTGATGCGTTTGTCAGTTAGCGTTTAATGCAGTGATAAGTTAGTATTTGTGGCGCGGCTTTATTTCCTTTGCTCTCAGAAGGGCTACGAAGAAGGCCGTGACCAAATGACCGTTTGTGCACTATTTATTTCTACACATGCCAAGTATTCACCTTCCTGGCGCTGAATGCAATCTGCTTTCCAAACCGCGATCACGCCTAGTTATGTACCCCACCCTCCCTCCTATATTTCGTGAGGTGTGGTATTCGTCCCCGTCGAACTCATTAATAACCTATTGCCGCCATTCTTGCGCGCTGCAAGCCAGTGTGGTTGAATTTCTCGAGTGCACGCGGTTATATCGTGAGGCGGTGACGAGATCCACTTTGAAAATGCCTCGGCTTCATTTGAAACTGAGCATCTTTCTCTCACATGCGGCAAGCAAATCTTTTCGTAGAGAATTAAGCAACGGCATTCTCGTATAATGCGCAAGCAAACGTCCTAAAAGCTTGTCCTTCTTGCGGATTCTACATGCCCCTCTGAATTCCGCAAAATTTCTCAAGAACATACTTTAAATTTCACGAACGCCATCCATCTCAATACGTATATAGTGCGCTCAATGCACTCTTATTCGTGCACCGGAAGCTGTTTCTTTTTCCCGCGCAGCACCGCATCAAATTTTCTTGAGTGATGTGGACTCCTTGAGACGGGATGCCGCAGATCGCAACTGCAAACAACGACTCTGTTCGACAAATTTTATTCGCGCAGCGTCCGAACGGCACTTCGCGCGGGTTTAGCGAACACGAATAGCGGAACGCTTCTCGGCGACGGCTACGGTTGCACCGAGACTTCGGAGAAAAACGCAGATTGGCAGGCGTTTGTCATGGAGACTAACCGGGTTGGAGGAGGGGGGACGAAGGTAAACTTTCTACGCCGAAGCTGGAGTGCAAGGGGCGCTGCGAAACATGATAGCGCTATTTCGTCTCGGTCATCGTTGAAGAAGAAAGAAAGAAAGAGAGAGAGAGAAAAAAGAAAAAAAATCTCGAGGGAGCCTGGCAGGGACCGCTGTCTATTCGGGAGAAGCTCCTCTCCGGCGGAAGCCTGGCGGGAGGAACGGCGGTTGTGGACGCCCTCGACGTCACGCCGCCCCGGTGACGACATTCACTCGGGCCGCATCGCCAATTGGGTTATGTTGGCCGAGCGCGCGCTTCCCTAATGCTCGCGCGCACGCTTTCCTGTGGTGGGTGGCGCGGGTGCGTATTTGCGCTTCGGTCCGTGGTCGCTGCCGGCGCGCGAAGCAAACTTGGCCATCGGGGGAACGCCGGGAAACGACGGTGCGGAAAGGAACGATGAATTTCTTCGCCTGCGCGCGTCGAACACGGCGTCTGTCTGAGTGTGCGCGTGGCAAGAAAGTACGCGCGCGCACACACACAAACACGTGGGCGCAAATACGAGGCCTTTAACCCGTCCGCGTCTTCTCCAGTTCGTTTTAGCTGAGCCTCCGAGACACCAACTGGCCCATTAGCGGGCAACCTTCGTAAGCGGCGAGATTTGCACTTGGGACGAAGGACGGTGCGGTCGATGGGGGAAAGTAGCTATACGCATAGATGGAGACGGTCTTTCTCGCGTCGCGAAGGGATATTGCCCGGTATTAACGTAAAAACCTAAACGCATGACGTGGTTTCGATCGTCTAGAAAGATAAGAGAGATAGAGATCCCTTATACGGAGAATGTGGGGAGGTTAACCAGGCTTAGCCCAGTTGGCGGGTAACCTGCACCGAAGAAGGAGCAGAGGGATCGGAGATACCAATGACGACATGTCGGGGCCCTTGCAGATAGGTGCGAAGGCAAATAGCGTTCCTAAAATTCCCACTTGCTGAGTTCACTCAAGACGTTGCGAGCCGTTTTTGAAATATGTACTGGATGAATGAACAAAAAACACGATGAATCCGAAAGAGAGCGCCTACGACATTAAGAATGCTGTCGCCGCGATAATATTCGTCGCGGTACAATAAACAAATTAAAGAAGCAGATCAAATGCGCAATGTACACTTTAAATAGTGTTTCTATTTCTATATAGCGTGCGCCTTTGTAGATCTGACTTGGAACATATATACTTATGGAATCAGCATGTAATCGTGAAAGTTTGGCTTCAAGACGGCAGAAGGCTGGCGCGTTTTACATCGCGGTACACAGAAGATTAAGCAGACGAACTGCGGAAAGCGGACTGCAAGAACTCTATTCCATGGCGATGCAGTAGCGACATGTTAGTGGCACTCTCACCTGAAACTCGCACTTGAATTTGTCGGAGACATTCAACAGGTCACCACCAAAATCACAAGCAAGCTTCTCCTCAAAGATGCAGCCGAAATTTGAGTTATCGCTCTGTGCAAACAAAATAGTGGCTGATTGTTTTTCAAGCGTCAAATTAGTCGTAGATTGTTACTTGTGAACTGTTTCCTATAAGACTTCACATTTCCCGGAGTGACGATGCTAGAAGAGACCCATGGTGCACCCATCCAAAATATTTATTTTGCTCTTGAGCAGTTTGAAAATTTCTAAGATATGGTAGTCTGCGCCCCCTGCTGAGCTACCGAAAAAAATATTAATTTCTTCCTGCGTTTTTTTAATCTCATTCTTTGCTTTCTTCTCTTCCGCTGGTATCGAGATGCTGACGCGTCGTTACCGTTTCGGGGTTACAGCGCCCGCTCTGCCACCTTCTGTTTGTAGATACCAGTTTATTTCTTTCCATCTGTGATGCCGCCCTCAATTTTTTACCCCGTCCCATTCATTCGATCTTTCAACCCGTTCTTGAAAGATTCTATTTCACGCTCGGCTTGGGCTCCGAGAGAAGGTACACAACGTGAAAGGTACTGAAATAGAGATTGGAATTTCTGGCCGGGAGATGGAGCGCATGGAATCGAAGTAGCCATCTAAGTAGCACGTATTGGGGTGCACGTTGGAGAGCGCATACACTATACAAAATGCTTGTGAATGGCTGAAATATTATGCGGTGAAAAGAAATGAAGCGCCCATCGATTCACTCTTGGTTATTGAGAAGTACGTAGCATGGAACGGAATGCCCAAGAAGAAGGAAGAAAAAAAAAAAGCTAGGAAAGAAAGAGAGAAAGAAAGGTAGAAAGGAACAGAGGAGCGATGCGACAAACCTATCGAATACAATTCATTCCAGTGGCACGGCATACGCGTTCCTTCTTCAACGAGAAGATATCACCTTCTCGGAAGTTCTGTGCGACGCTTGCTATCCTTTATTTTTTTTGCATGGCGGTGTAAAACGTGCGCAGGAAGTCACCGCATGCCGCAGCCACGCTTTCTTAAGACAGAAATTTAATGCGTGGCAAAGTTCTACACACTGGAGCCACTGAGAAGAGCGCTTGCCAGATTTTGATCTGTTACAAAACGTACAAACAGGAGGAGAAGAGCATTGTTTGCGTCTAACCATGAATGAGATCAAGCAGAGTGGTGCAATGACAATGGACATCAACTACACGAACTTCTCCAAGTGAACGTCGACAAATAATGCGACGAGCGATCCAATTATACTGGGGCCCCCAGAGAGCAACGTCGGCAGGCGTCTGAGCAACTGCACGTGAGAAGGTGAGATATTAACGGCACCAAGCACGGATTGCTTAAAGCATTTGTAGTTAAGCTCAATACACCCAACGGAAACAAATACCCCCCCCCCCCCCCCCTCTATAGGAGGCTGCGTTCTGTATCACAAAGATGCAACCGCCGCATCCGTGTTGTATTACGTGGCTTTTGCAGCACTCCCGGCACAACCTGTGTCGAACACCACGGTTTTCACATAATTAATGCGAAAGCGTTATACGGCTGATGAAGCGGAAAATCCGACGGCGTGACCGGAAATGGTACAAAACGTCACGTGGTCATAGATACGCGCTCGCGCCACTACTCGCGCGTTCGTCGTCGGCGTCTTCCGCAGCTGGCTCCGGTGCTGCTCATCGTGCCAGCATTCCCATACTGCCCCTCTCTCTCCGAAGGCTCTGACGGCACTAGCCCACTGCCAATCGGTGCGGCGATTTCGGTGAGCTTGGTCGTGCGCTCCGATGGACGAACCATCGACGTATGTGGTACAAAAAGTCACGTGTTCACAGAGGCAGACCTGGCTGGTGGCCCGTCTATACTCATGGCTCCTAAGCCAGACTTCCAGGATGATAAAGGTTACTGCAAAAGAAATGACTCAAGCAGGCGCGTGCGTAATTGGAAAGTACAAGTTTACTTCCGTGACATTGTATGAGTGGGTTCAAATGTTTGTAAACGTGAAAACAATACCATTACGCTTCGTAAGATGAGTCGTCATAGGAGAGAAGTCGCAATGTTCTTGCATTCATCCACGTAGGGATACCTACGTGCCCTTGAGTATTTTGGGGTGCTATGGTCTTCATATTAGCCTTGAGCAGCAGTGCGTTGCAGATGTTTTGTTGGGTAACACTGCCGGAAACTGCTGGACTGAGATTTAAAATACAGGAAAGAAGCTTGAAATTAATCTACAATGAAGAGTAATTTAATAGACGTAAGTCTACGAGATAAAATAGATTTGACAGTAGATGCAGGTACATGATATTTCGATTCTCATTACGCAGAATAAACGGCGTTCGGCAAGTCTTGAATGTATACGGGTATAATAACCGATCGAGGATGACCGAGAACCGGATAATGTAATGAAATGAGGAAATTTGCAGGTGTAGTATAGGGTCAGCTGGTGCCCGACACTAGTAATAGAAGACAGCTGGAAGATGCCTTCGTTCTGCAGTGGACACAAAATAGGCTGATAATTATGTAACCGGGGATTTACTTCATAGTAAAAGAATGGCTCCCAAACGAAGGGAAGTGCTGTCGAGGAGGGATAGAGAGTCAGATAGAGAGAGAGAGAGAGAGAGAGAGAGAGAGAGAGAGAGAGAGAGAGAGAGAGAGAGAGAGAGAGAGAGAGAGAGAGAGAGAGAGAGAGAGAGAGAGAGAGAGAGAGAGAGAGAGACATTCTTTGATGAATACTGAAGACGTTTGGCTTTCCATGCGCGTAGCATACTGCACCAGAGGACGAGGGGGACATTTTAAAATAAATAGTTCATACGCATTATACAAACGCACATGGGAGCAAGTAAATAGAACGTTTGATCCCGGCCAATTTCTTTGAGAAAATGTCAGAGCTATGAGCTAAAAAGGAGGACGGTGGCAACCTGGATGAAGCGACGAGATTGCGGAATTTGCGGGCGTACGGAGCGACTGGTTTGAGCAGGACAGGGTTAACTGTAAATGTCTGGGCCTTTGTGGTGCCGCGAACTTAATTGGGCTGGTGATGACGGATGATGATGGCCGCTTTCGTTGGGGCTGACGCTCTTCCTTGGTGTGGGCAGGCCGTCTCAAACAATGTGCGTCATGCGCAGCAGGGGGCCTGCACGCGGTGTGCACATTACGCGTTCTCCACACTTGCCTGCTCGTCGCGTGGGCCCGAACTGACTCGTCACAGCTTTCTCGCGTTCGCTTTCGCGATTTCTTAGCGCTTTGTTACGGGACGAGCACGAGGGCGCGGGATCGAATCCCGGCCACGGCGGGCGCATTTCGATGAGTGCGAAATGCGAAAACACCCGTGTACTGAGATTTAGGTGCACGTTAAAGAACCCCGGGTGGTCAAAATTTCCGGAGTCCCCTACTACGGCGTGCCTCATAATCAGAAAGTGGTTTTGGCACGTAAAACCCCATAATTTAATCTTTTTTTTTTGTTACGGGACGATTCGGGAGGACCTATACACGCAAATGTTGTCAGCAATGTGCCGTACGGGCGGCGTTTATCATATACAGAAGTGTCCGAGGTCGGTCTTGCAGGTAGATAATCTCCTCTCACTTCGTAATCATCTAAAATAGAATCTTAAAAGGAAAGGATATATATATATATATATATATATATATATATATATATATATATATATATATATATATATATATATATATATATATATATATATATATATATAAGCAATACTAACGACGAGGACGGGATAGAACAGGATTGAACAAGTTCTCCACAATACTGGCCATTCGCTCTACATAAAAAAAAAAGAAAGAAAAAAAGCTGACGGAGGGATTTGAGAAGGAGCTAAAACAGAATTTCCTGGCATTAGAAAAATAATAATAATAATAAGAGAGAGTGCGAGAGAGCGAGAGAGAGAGAGAGAGAGAGAGAGAGAGAGAGAGAGAGAGAGAGAGAGAGAGAGAGAGAGAGAGAGAGAGAGAGCAGAGACAATAAATCATGTTCGGCGGAAAAAGGCGGAACAACGAACGCAAAACGCAAGTGTGTCAAAAATATTAGGAAATAGCCGAATTGAGCAACAGAAAGCTGAGCTGGTTGGTAAGGATTCATGATGCAAAGAAGGGGTAAGGCGTGCAGACACGGACGCAAGAGAAGTGGACTACACGAACGAGGGTAACACCAACGAGCCGAATTGAATGTACAGCTACTGGATGAGGTCTCGGCATCTATCTGTAGTTATGAATGCTATCTGAATAACTATTGGATAGCTATCTATAGTAATCTCCTACCGTTACTAACATATGTGGCAGAAATTGGGCGAATAAGAATGAAGCTTGAGGACAAGCTAAGGATGGGCTAAGGGCCGCGCAACGAGCGATGAAACAAGAATGTTAGCGTAAACTTAAAAAAAAACAAGAAAGAAAAACAAGACGCGAAGGCAGCAGTGCGGATTGGGGAGCAAACGGGAGTGGCCAATATTATAATTGCGATTAAGAAGATACAAATGATTCTGGGCAATCCATGTAATGGGTAGGGCAGATAACCGGTGATCTGTAAATGCTACCGGATGGGTGCCAAGGGAAGGAAAGCACAGTCGAGGACGGCAGAGAACCAGAACGGCAGAGAAGTAAGCAGGTGATGTGATGTAGTCAGGAAGTTTGCCGGCACAAATAAGATGGAGTCAATTGGCGCAAAACAGGGGTAATTGGAGATCGCTGGGAGATGCCTTCGCCTTAAAGTGGACACAGATAGGCTGATGACGACGTTGAATACTCTGTGATATGCGGGTGTTGACCACTGGATTTCATACGAGCAGGTGCTACCTACCTACCGAATGGCAATTTGATGAAGCAGAAATAAAAGGCATCGTATTATGTGATATTTGGAAGCATTGTGCAAATTATTTTAAAGCATGTTGATTAGCATTTGATTTCTGAAATCACTATTCGCCTGCTTGCAGAGCTGTTTCAGATATTACATAACACTTGGTACAACAAAGAATTAAGTATTGGAAAGGTCAAAAACTAAATCAATAAGAAAAGAGAAAAAAAGGACAAGAAAAAGAAGAATCAAACTGAAGTGTTGATATACTGCGTGCGTCCACCAAACGCTTTTTGTCCAGGACCATGTTCGATGGTGCATAGACTAATGATATGCTTGGTAAAATAGCTACAGTGACATGTATTGAACCCATTGCCGCATAATTAAGGGAAGAACTCGAGTAATTTCATCTTTCTGGAGATGGGAGTAGTTGTTACAAAGTCGCTTCTAAAGCCAAAGCTATGGATAGAACTGCACGCATGGGAAAATTACGCAGTATCATGCCTCTAATATGCCTTCATGGGCTGCGCAGCAGCTTTTCAGTGAAGAACGCCACGTATAATGACGCTTCCCTTGAGTCGATGAATAGCGAGAGCTACATAGTTGCCGAGAACTACGAGTGTGCTCAAGAATGCGCGGCCCGTTGACCCTGTGACAAGCGCTGCTCTGCGAGGCTTTTTATACTTTGCGGGAAAAGACACCGGCGGCCTTTTTAGAGTCTCCTAATTGGCGCTGGTACTTTCCCTGCGTCCTCAAGTTTCGATCGCCGTGCATGAGACTGGAAGAGCAGGCGGCGTACCGCGCTTCGTTTATGCTATGAGCGCCGCTTTGAAGACGACGCTTTTAGCAAGACGGGGCTTTCTTTCTAGACAGCATTGCGATAGCGTACTATCTGTCTATATGCGAGATAGAGCATTTGCAGGCAGGCTAACTCGCCTTTGAATTGGGTCAAGTTTCAAGCGCAGAACGTTGCAAATAGGTGCCCGCTAGTGAAAGCTATGAATTACTGAAGAAAGAGGGAGAGAAATGGAAACAGATACAAGATACGGGATAATATGAGGATACGGAGAAAACATATATGAAACATCGTCGCTATGGCAACCCTGTGTAAGTAAAAGACAATTGCTGGAGCATTTAATATGTCACCTTCACAAGTGTGCAATTCCATAGGCAAGTGTGGCATCGCAGATACATTGCAAATATGCACTCTCGCGAACGAGCAGCATGCAACAACAACAAAAAAGAAAAGCGTGGTGTCCAGTGGGATAATTTAGGGATTTAACATTGGCGTCAGTGAATATCTGCCTGGTCGCCAATAGTGACGTCACGAAAGTGACTTCATTGAGTGCAAATACGTTTCGAATGAATGTGGTAACGAACGAGCAGGTTAGGTAACTCTTGCATCATTTCACAAAGCTGTCTCATGGCAGGAACGCGTATCGACCACATTAAAAACCGACCTAAGTGCTCCAGCACTACTGCGCTGGAGCAAAAGCATAGGGGCTTCGCGAGGTAGGCATTTGCCGTGTCCTTGACGCAGCGCGACTCTGGAGTACGTTCATCTTCTCGCGAAGGCATAAATGTGTCACACGTTTAGAGCTGTGGCTCCCCGCCGGAGCCATCGCCGCGCGCCATTTGTCTGTGCCTTGGGGCTACTTAAGCGAATTGTTCTTGCGATGAGGAACGATTCCTTACGCTTCTCGCAGGACGGAGTCGCTGGACGATTCTCTAGGCAAACGCACTCACAAACATTAAAATTATTCACACTGAAGCAATCAGTCTGAATCAGGCCATTAAGGCAGAGGGAGACGGAGGAGGGGGAGAACGGGGGGTGGGGCGATGTATACCAGCGTTTATACTGTAAAGCGAAATTCTCAGTAAAGTCAACGAGATGAACGCAGTTCAACTTGACGTGTTGTGAGATAAATGAGTCTGAAACAAAGAATATTAAAAAATCTTTTTAATTTAACTGTAGCGACAGTTCTTTTATATGAATGGGAAACGCTGGCAAGAGAAGTCCGGATATGTAAAAAATACCCTTGTCAAATGATGCCGCGTTTAGATATTGTCGACGTTCCTAAGTTTCTTGGGCTGAGTCTTTGCTGCAACATGTCAATGACCAAGAAAGTGCAAACTGTAACAATTGAGGATGCGCGACAACGACGCGAGAACGAGCTTTAAATACAAGAGGCATAAACGAGTTTGCTTCGAAGCGGTCTTCGCGCAGCGAGTTTCAGGCGTTGACAGCGCCAATTAGAGTGGCTCTCAAAGCGGCATAGCAAGGGAGCGCTTCGAGACAAGAGCTGCTCGCTCGTAATTGAGAGAACAAACAATGCTAATTGGAAGAAACCCTGTGATTGTTTCGTCTTCCTTGACGAAGAGGAAATCAGAGTTTTTTGCTTGCCGCTGCTGAGTTACCGATAACAATATGTAGCGGCACGCCCCCTTCCCCTTTCTCATGCAGCCTTGCTCTTTTTTCTTGCTCTCTTTAGCTTTTGGAGCGTCACTTCAATCTGCTCGAAGCTACGGCAACTGCGTGTGATTCGGGTGAGGATTATGACTGATATTTTATGTACAGGAAATTTAAGTGAAAGGTTTGGAAAGAAACACTCAACTAACCTTTGGCCACGTAAGGACAGGTTAACTTGTCGTGGGAGTGCAGCTGTTCCCACCCTTCCCCCAGTGCAGGGTAACGTCATCCGGTTAACGTCCCTGCCTTTCCCGTCCCATCTCTCTCTCTCTCTCGCTTCAGCACTGATACCAGAAAGGCGTTGTGTAGTAACGGGGACGCAAAGAACTTACACACTTGGCGCCGATGAGAATCTGCACGCTGGGCGTGTACAAAGCCACAGAAAAATATATTAGGGTTTTGCGCATTCGAATGAATCACAATGCAGAAACCATAGTTTCTCGTGTTGTGCCTCAGCGCAACATCATTCAATAATAAACCACTCAGCGGTGATGAAATCTCGACCCTTTTATATACAAGCCGGGTGTACAAGGGAATATCAAGAGAGAGAAAGAAAGAGAGAGAGAGAGAGAGAGAGAGAGAGAGAGAGAGAGAGAGAGAGAGAGAGGAAAGGCAGGGAGGTTAACCAGAGGCTAGTTTCCGGTTTGGTACCCTGCGCTGGGGTGGGGTATATAGGGGTTGTAGAAACGACAAAGAGCGAAAGGAAAAAAAGCATCAAGAAAAAAAGTAAAGGAAATAAAGAAAGGGAAAAAAAGAGAAAAAGGTAACAGAAAAAACGTTCCCATCACAGGCGTTCACACAGGCCGGTCGATTTCAAGAAGCGCAGTCGCGCTCGCACGTACTTCTGATGCGATGTCAAGTTGCGTCGATGTGGCAAAATTGTTTCTTCGGACAGAGGCTGGTCATCCAACTAGTTCAGCACTACGGAAAGCGATTGTCTCTGTACACTGTACTGCAGGCACTGGTAAAGAACATGACGAATAGTTTCCGCGTCACCGCAATCGCCACATGCTGTGGTGTCGGCCATCCCTATGCGGAACGCGCAGGCATGGGTAAACGCTACATCGTAACTCATAGCTTTTGCGCATATATATGCTGGTTCAGTTCCACGAATACGAAAAGTGTACAAATTTTGAAAGAAGTTTAGGTAATGTACGGGCCGAAATAACATTATTACTTATAGGGCGCTGAGCAAAGTGACATGTAGACAGAATAGCGTTTAGGGATTCAAAAGTCAATTGAAGGATAAGGAGAATGTAGTTAAAGAAAACGTAAAAGGTTTAAACGCGTTGAAAAGTGTTATAACATGTATGGACAGGGTAGATGCCAAACGATGATAGGCTTTCAAGCATCTCTCCGTTACAGCTCCGAACGGTATGAAGAATCGTGCCCGGCTTTATGAAAGCGTGCCTCATCGTTCGTATCTTCAGTTGATTGACATAAATGTTTATTACAACTCCCGCAAAAGACGACGAAGGGCCTTTTACTTCGGAATTGGCGTCCCTTAATCGCATGAAATTTCCTAGGCCGACCTCGCAGTTATGTACAATAAGAAAATCGAGGATTGCTTTTCGGTAACGGTTCTTGTTCAAGACCTCAGCTCCAAGTGGGTAGGCTGCAGTTTCTTCTGCAAGATGCCGGACATTTAGCAACTCGAGTCGTGCTTATCGGCATTTTTATTGCGATAGCAGTTGTATGGACACTTCAGGCGTATTTCTGCCGTCGCCGTCACCGTGAAATGCCGTGTAAAGTCCAAGGGCGATAACAGCGTCGCCACGCGCCTTATGCCGATATGCGAGTCAAAACGTGCGAGGGTGAGCCGACGATGGCGGCTCAATCTTGCGCGCACAAGGGAAGAAAGCCGGGCAGAAAGCGCGCCGTCTTCTGTCGCGCGCAAAGCACCGGGGAAAGGGGAGAGAGGGGGGAGGCGTTGTACTCCGGCGACTGCTGCGTATGGCGTGGCGGCGCGGGCGCTATCTTGAAAGCAATCTGCGATGGGTACTGTGCACCGAGTGTTGATAGCTTGCTGATTTAGTCAGTAAACGAAGATTTACAAGTTTATACAGCCGATAAAGCTACTATCCTTACTTCGTACAACTGTTTACTAATTTGCTATCGTAATCGATGCTTTGCCTTTTGGGTGAAACTGCAATTTTTTATACCCGCATTTCTACTGCCAAGCAATTTTGATATCCTGGCCTAAAAAGATAAGAAGTAGCACGATCGTTGAAGAATACGCTGCCTAGTCAGCACTTTTGTTTCGCAAGCATCCGGTGGGCGTTCGCCTCCACCTTGCAAAGTGCGACCTCTTTTTTCCTGCCCTGAGCTCCACTGTCACGACACATTAGGTGCTTCGGGTTCACATACTTCTTTTTTTCTCGAAGGGACCCCAGACTCGCGAATGTTCGTTTAATTTTATTTTTAGTTGTGAGACCTACGCTCATACAAGCCAATGTCGAACTTATTTCCTCTGTCTTGTATTCCTTTCGTGGAGCTGTGAAATAGAAACGACCTTATTTTGGGAGGAAGGGGATGGGTGGAAAGCGTGATATCTTTTAAAGGAAAGTGGAGACCGATTAATTACCGTATTGGTAATACCTTCACCACTAAATGACGCACGACCAAACCAAAAACGAAAGCAGCAACAACTGGTACTGCCTCGTGCTCAATATGGTGAACGATGTTTCAGCTCACATCTGAACATTCTTGTAGACTCCTTTGCCCTTTTTGCCCCTTACAAAAGCGGCGACACGCATTATCCTGTCAAATGCTTGAAGCTGTGGAAAACGAGTCTGCGGGCTACTATAAATTTTATCGCAACGATTTATTTGTTAAAATTATGAAAACGTTACACTTTCTTCGTCCGGGCGAACGCAGGATTTGGCGTCACCAAATAAATGCCACCAGGAAATATTTATATTTGCGTTCTCGTGAAGTGTAAGAAATTTGAAATGTGATAACTTCGGCTTGTGCGTCCCATCGTAACTGCGCTGAGTCTGTGGGGAGTGACAGCAGTGTAGCCGGACGTCAGCGGCTTTTTTTAACGCGACAACGTTAAGGAGCTCGTGTCGCAGAAAAGCCGGTGTCGCCGGCGGCGTTGGCCGTGTGCGAAAAATCCCGGAAGGCAATTCATAAATAAAAACAACTTGCAAGATCGGCTGGGTGGGAATCGAACCAGGGTCTCTGGAGTGTGAGACGGAGACGCTACGACTCAGCTAAGAGTTCGACGGTTCAAAGCGGGACAAAAGCACCTCTAGTGAATGCGGTGTTGCCTTAGAAACGTGCCGTAGAAAGTTATACTGTGGTGTATATCGGTAATTATGAGCATGTAAATTACAGAAGTCGCAGTTAAACGAGTAGCGAAGTACGTTTCCGCTACATTTCTTCTGCGCTTGACGCACACGCAGAGCCACCTTGCGGCAAACCCAGAAAACCCCCTCCTCTGAATGTGTGGCGCTGCCCCAACAGGTGGTGCGCCACTCGCCCACTTCTCCCCTTCGTCTCGTCAAGAGCATGCCGAGCGAATGAGTGGGTGGTGCGAACGGGGTGCGATAACGCTATCGCGTTCCACTCTTGAAGGCGAAGCTTAAGCGTCCTCCAATATTTTTTTTAGGCGGCGGCTGAAATGATTATCCACAAGCTTAGAGTTGTGGAACATCTTGTAGAGTTGTAGATTGTGAACAAGGCTCCCGTGTTTGGAGCCGTAACGTCTTTTAATTTATCGCTAAATATTTTTCCTTGGTAGTTGTGCCCTTTTGTTCTCATGCGGCTTCCCGACCAGACGTGATTCCGTCAAACCTGGACTTCAAGCTTAGATTTGTGTCTTATCGTTTTTTTTCTGTTCTCATACCTGGGGCGTCGACGACAGGGTGACTCCATACTTGTAACGAAGGAAATGAAGGGCGCATAACCAGGAGACATAAAGAAGTGCAGGGACAAAACAGGGGGTTCGTACGACAGCTCAGTAGTTACATGGCTCTTTGTTTTTCCGTGTTCCTGATCTGCTTCCTTAGTTCATCTTAACAGGTGCCAACTAGCCTAATTGATCGCGTATCAGACGACGTACTTGGCCAAAAATACTGTCTTGACTGTTAATTAAACTTCTCTTCTGCCTTCTTTTCCTTGTGTTCTTTCAGGTGGAGATCCCTTCTTATGCTGACTTGCCTGGCAAGTCTGTTTTGGCATGCTGCACTGGGTACCACAGCTGGTCCCGCTCTTCTTCACAACAACGTTGCTGCCTTCAGTCATGAGCGTCACAATGTGAGGTCCCTGTTATTACGTAGATATTAATATCATTATACTTACGCTTGCCACTCAGTCTGCCTGGAAAGGAGAGAGACGGGGACATGAAAAATTCTGAGAGTGAGAGGATAGATAGAGAGAGAGAGAAGAATTTTTACTTTGCTTGCACTTTTGCGAATCGTTTGTTTGAATCTCCTTTTGTCATTTATTAAGAGTGGTGGCAAGACGCAGCCTTTCGAAAAGAATGGTTTAGCAAACGCTATGTGATGGAGATTACTGAAAGCATTGAAGCCACTTTGCTGCTCTATTTACTATGCACTTTCGGGGACTTTGGGTGCGAAACCCCGAAATCGAAAGCTAAAAGCCCTTTTCGAGATAGATGGAGAAATATAACAGCTTCCCACGCTTTCCTGCCATGTGGTGGCCGGAGAGAAAATCACCGGGAAAGACAGGGAGGGTATTAGAGCGGTAGTTTTGAGGTTGTTTGGTTGCAAAACCAATGCTAACTAAACAAAGGGACTAATAGAGATGTAAAAATACAAATGGAGTAATACTAACACTTCTGTATGTATGATGTATTTGTGCTTTCTTTAGTCTCGGTTCCTTTGCGTAGTTATTCTTTGAACGCATGTGTCAAGTTTCTCGTGCCGTATTATTTACTTACACAGTTGTTGTGGCTGTGTTCCGTGTGATGTGTTCGGTTTATGTACTGGGATGGAACGGCAAGACTGATTCGAGAGGTGCGTCCCTTTTTCTTAGGGCTTACAGCATCGGCAGGTCTAGCAAACAGAACAACAAGAATGTGTCATTACTGCTGGACAGTATCTTGCAAGGTTACAACCATCATGTTAGGCCAGGAAGAGTCGGTGAGTTCTTCATTGCACCATTTGTACCGAATCGTGAAAGAAGCACCCTATATATTTGAATAAGAACAAGTGAACAGCAATTGAAAACCGGGAACAGAAAGCGTGATACAAGCGCCGCAAATATGTATAAGAAGCAACAGGGGCTTATACTGATGGAAATTAATACACATGTCTTACACAAGCATGTTTTTTTTCTAATTCTTGCACTGAAATAAGTGTGGAAGGGGGTTAGCTAACCTTGAACGGACAATCCGAAAATTCTGATGTTGCTCATACTATGAAAGAACCACCTTTTTACATTGACATGATAGAAAAGAAGGTCTTGGCGCCAGATCTTACATCTAATATTATAATGGAGTTGTGGAGTACACACAGCTTGAGTAGAGGAATGGAATTGTAGCAGTAGATGTACAGGCAATGTCACTGCTCACTGCAGCACAACAGTCGCAGCACCATAACATTACATTGAAACGCTCGAAGCAATGGTACGCACAAGGCCTCATAACTTTTAGATATGGAAGAGGTAGTTGCTATACCGCATAAAGCAGTTGCGAACATTTGTAATCTTGGTACTACGGTGCAATCACTGGCATGTTCACTCTATTTGTACTTACCGCCCTTTCGGGAAAGCACATAACGACTACAATATTAGGGCAGAGAGCCATTGCTTCAGTTTAACGTCCCTGTTATGGCAGTATCATTAATGTCCCTAGCTGCCCGTTCCCATAGGATCAACTTTGTTACCGAAATGCCAGTGTTTCCCCTGACCACTCTGTTTTCTGTGACGGCGTTTTCTTTTTCTAACTATAAATAAAGCAAGTTCTTTGTCGGGCCTTTAGGCCTGCTCTTAATTTTTGTTGCTTGTTTCCCAGCTGCGTAACACCGCGGAATCTGAACAAGCTGCTTGCGTATGTCGCTCCTTCCTTTAACCTACCACGAAGAATTCTTACGGGCGGTGTGCAGGGCAGTTACTCGGAACTGGCAGGGTGGAAGGATCGCCAGGGCAGTTACTGCGAACGCAACAACGGTATAAACGATCCGGGAAATAGGGATGGGCAGGGGGAGAGTTGGCGGGAGCGGTCATATTTCTCTACTTGACAAATACTGCTCGCGTCGAGACGTCCCCGGCGGCGTTGGTCATTTCGGCGAGGGAAGCTTTAGAAAGAAACGAAATGTACCTGGGAGAGAGTCGCGTCGTAAATTATCACCCACAACAGTGCTGGTGTGATAGTCCATGGCTTGGCGCGAAGGCTATGTGGGCCAGTACTGATAGCTACGCCAGAGTGTTGTGAATGAAGAAAAAATGAGGAAGATGCAAGTAATAAAGGTGAAAGAATCAGGCAGTGCACTTGGACGGGATCTGCAGAATTCTCAGCATCCGCTGGAGCGAAAAAAAAAAAAACTGAAGTGAGAAGAATGAAAGCGAATTCCGGTGACAAGACTGCAAGCATTAAACTCATATTAAAGGAACGCCGTTGGTTGAGAAATACGGGCGCGCATCGATATGTTGAAAGTTTTAGCGCGACCATTTCTCGATTGCTTTCGTGGGAAGCGTGCCCTAGATTCTTAGGCCAAATCGTGTTCGATGCGGAGGCATTCTAAAATCAAGCTTTCCAATTTATTCAACACATTATTGGGGTCATCTTCGGGGTCGGGGAAAGAAGAAGCCGATGTGGGGAGCAGCTGCTGCCGAAAGAAGGTTGTCAGATCGAAGCTTTACAGGACGATGGGGAACTCTTGTTTTACATAACGCCCATTTTCGCTTGCCTTTTCTTTAATTTTTGCCATTGCGTAAGAAATGTCTGAACAGTGCTGATATCTTAATAAAAAATGTCCAAAATATTGTAGCCACAAGTGTGAACACGTGAAAAAAATAAATAAAGGAGGAACGTTTCCTTACAACGAAGTCTCTTGTACCATCGAATTTTTCTCACAGCAAGCTGGGGTGGCAGCCAGACATTGATAATTTGTCTTACTTTCGCATTCCTCTTGTGTCACAGCTCAGTGCTGTTTACACCGCTTTAAAGGTTGCGAAGGAAATTTCTCGAGGGGTTCTATTATTTTCACGTGTCTTATGCTGAGTCAGAGTGTTATAAACACAGGCACACATGGGCACAAATACACAGGCATGTACATATACATGCCAGAGAGAAAGAAAATGCGCAATAAAGTGCTGAGTTTACCAACAGGTATTCAGGGGTCTGAGAATTATAGTGTAAGAATGTGGCGAATAAGGATTTCAAAGTTGAATGTTAGTTGTTGGTGATGCCTGTTTTCTCTGCGCATTACGGCTTCTTGACTTGCCTAACGTAATGCCTGCACTAAATGACTTGTGTTCTACATATAACTAAGTGAAACTATGATTGCTTTAAATAACTGTGTTTTGCGGTGAGCAAATTTGCTATCCAAGAATGTGTGATTTTTTTGATGATGTTCTTCTAATTTTCTATATATATGAACTGAAGTCTTGGGAATAAGAGGGAAAGCTATAAATGTGTGAGTAAAGGATTTGCTTTTCAAGAGCTTAAATTGATTATGAGATGAGTGGTTCGGTAGTTTACACTCACCTGAACTTGCGTTTTACTGTTTTCTTTTAGATACGCCAACGGATGTTTATATTGATATTGAAGTACGCAGCATGGGACCGGTGTCTGAAGTTGATATGGTGAGATACATGCCGATAGTGACTGTTTCGTACTTTATTAGAATAAAGAAAATGAGATCTTCGTTATCAGATACGTTTTAGAATGGTCCTTCAGTACGTTTTAGAGTAAGAGAATGCCTATCAGCAAGGATTCTCGTGGGCATCATGTAGAAGGCTTCAAGCAGATTGAATCAAAGCTCTGACAAAGGGAACGTAACGTCATTAAAACGTGTCTTGATGCTAGTGAAAATATCTTACGGAAGTATTCACAGGACATCATGTCCTAAGGAATAAGTTTTGAGTAGGGCAATGGCGAGACACTCAGGATTTTATGTGGAGTCAGTAGAAAGATTGCAGCATTTCCATTTCCCGATGTCGTGTGTTGTTGAACGGGGCGCAGTCACAATTCACACGCGGCCACACTGCCTAAACTGTTGCGTTAGGTTCACTTTCAAATCAATTCTTTGTGCCTCTTGCCGTTGTTCTTAAGCGTACTTTCCTGAAGACTGTTTTACTCCGGTCCGGTACCAGACGTATTCGATGGACTGCTATTTTCGGCAAAGCTGGATTGACCGCCGACTGGCTTTCCGCGGATCCATGCCGTCTATGACCCTGTCCATATCCATGCTACAGAAGATATGGCGACCGGACACGTCGTTCCTGAATGGCAAGCACTCTTACCTGCACACAATCACTCAGCCCAACAAGTTCGTCCGCCTGGCACAGGACGGTACGGTGCTCTACTCGTCAAGGTATGTGCGTCGCGAATGCCCGATTCGTAAAAAAAAAAGGAAAAGAAACTTTCACGCGCACCCCACGCGAGAAGAATTACGGAAAATGAAATGAGAAAACATTTTTTTTATTAGACTCAGAGAAGGAGTCTCGGCTCCCTAAATCTTCGTCGTCAATGACTTCTCTCTTATTAGCTGTGTTTGAGGAGACGTCATAAGCCTGTAGACGGCGTCTGATACTCATCTTCTCTGACATGCGGCACAAAACGGCGCAAATGTCAATGTTAGAAAAAAGAAATACAGGGATGTCAGTTCTTAAATTCCCACACGAAACAAATATTCTTTGATGGTCCACAAAGGACAAATGTTTATGGGCACGTAGTGCCCCCCCACTGTTCCCGAACAAGGGATACTTCATGAGTGCCACGATCTAAAGAGAGAGACAAAAGCGAAGGAAAGACAGGGAGGTTAGCCAGTGCAAATACCGGCTGACTACCCTGTGCTGGGGAAAGGGGTAAAGGGAATAAAAGGAGAAGGAAGAGAGAAGAAAAAAAAACAAGAAAAATGCACACAGTAACGCGATGTTACGCGCAACAATAGTCAAAGGCGTTCGCACAATTCACATGTCCTTAAGAACTTGAGCAAAGCCCTTAAGCCCTTGAGTGCCAAAACCCGTCTGGACCAGTGTCCTAGAACTTTCTCTTCTGTGAAGGGGCGATTGTCCAGTTTTTCGAGCACGGTCACGAGCACTTTTCTTCGCACATTGTAACGTGGACAGTCACAGAGGAGGTGCGCGATTGTCTCTTCGTAGCCGCAGGTGTCGCAAGCAGGGTTGTCGGCCATTCCAATGGGGAAGGAATAGGAGTTCGTGAATGCCACGCCGAGCCATAGGCGGCACAGGAGTGTTGCTTCCGCTCGTGGCAACCCTGGTGGAAGACGGAGTTGCAAACTTGGATCCAATCTGCGAAGACGTGTGTTCGTGAATTCACTGGTGTTCCACAGAGTTAGCGTAAGCTCGCGTGCGAGGGAGCGAAGATTTGTGGCTGCATCTGTTCTTGACACGATCTAAAGATAACACTGGAGAGCATAGGCACAAGAACCATAAAAAAGACAAAAGCACAAAATCAAGTACTTCCTAGCGAAGTTGACTAGGATTTCCCAGTGCCATGGCTTGGTGCCCTGTTGGGCAGTGATTGAGTAGAGTAGAACTGACTCCCAAGAATGCCGAATGTTTTCTGTAGAGGCAGAGGACTACTCTGTTGCGGAAATTGATTATTTCATCTGATGTCATAATTTGCTTATAACTTTATCATTGTTGGCAGACAGGCGATGTTAAGGCAGAAAGCTAGGATAGTTGATACATGCACTTTGACATGCTTACAGCGCTGACAGAACGGAAACACGCAACGCAAAACAAACAGAACGGCCAATGAGCAGCCCCCGTGCTGTCTGGTTCACGTTGCGCATTCCAGGTTTTTCGGCGCTGCAAATATACCCAGAGTGGTGACGTACTTGTTGCTGGCACAGTTTTTCTGGAATGAATGAATCAGCCAGCCAAGCCAACGCTCAATGAAGCCAACGTAAGCATACCGGAATCTCAGCCTCTTTTAGTTTAGGGCATTATTAATTGCATGTTTCTTGTTATACACTATAACAGTAAATCAAAATGACACAGAAGACAGCGTGCTACCGACGTCTATCGAACAGGAAGACTCAGTATGTCGTTAAGCAAAGTGCTGCACAGTACAAACATGGACGAGAAGGACACGAAGGCGGGCGCAAGTTCTTGTGGTCTTCTCGACCATTAGCAGTGTGTTCAATGGGGCTGGTTGGTTCATTTTCAGAATAAAAACAGGAACAGCACAACACAGGACGAGCGCTCTGTCCTGTTTACTCGCTCGTCCTGTGTTGCGCTGTTCCTGTCTTCTCTACCATGTTTGTGTTGCGCGGCACCTTGCTTTTGCAATGTACGACCGACGGGCCCAGCAACATGCACTCAGTAAGCTACTTGTGCTGTACAACCAGTTTTGCCATGATGGTCTCGTTCATTTAGGTGTTAACGTGCAAGTAGTCATAACTGCGTAGACGTCTAGTCGGAAATACAAAGAACACGTATGTGTGAGGTGTTCGAATAAAGCGCATCACCCAGTGACGGTGAAATAGCGCAACGTTTTCTCCGAAAAACTCACTGCTGAGGATGGTAATGTATATCCGACCACAAAAGTATTCAGTGCACCAAATCTTCGAAAGAAGAAAATTAGACACTGCGTCTACCCAAAAAATTTAATATGTGAAGGTATTTGCTTGCGTTTTGACAATTTTCACGCGTTATGTTACTTTTATTGCAGGTAAAAGAATGGGTGTGATTTGGTTTTACTTCCAACGAAAGTAAAAAAAAAACGATACTGGGCACTTTCTTTCCTTTGGCAGTAACTAATGTTTCTTGTGCTTAGAGTAAGAGCGCACTCACGCTTAGTATTTACAGGGAGTGTTGGCAAAGTTTGAAATGATTATTCATGAGGCGTAACGGGAGAGGTGCCAGTACGCTGATTTCGCAGGCCGCCTGAATGGTTAGACGCTGAGAAAACGACTGCGTTTCAAGAATAAGCTTCCTTGAGCTTTTTAGCAAGCTCGCGTTGTAAGTGGTGGGCGCTCTTATAGTGTGAATCAGCAAGATGGGAAGGTGAAAAAAACGTGTTAAAGACATTATGAATGACGCCAAATCCCAAAGTGTGAAGAAAAGATTAATGGGAGAACGGTTTCTCAATTGCCTCTTTTGGCAGACCAGACTTGAACGCCTAATGGTTCGGTGCCAGACAGAAGCTTCGGTATTCGAAGCGTTGATGGTTTCTCTAACGCCCCCCTTTCGTGCCGGAAAAACAAACAAACAAACAAACAGAACGGGTCAATAAGTAAGTACTTGCACCGATACGTGCATCTTACTTACCGATGCATCTTTGTCAAGGGTGTCTGAAAGCGGCGCCATTCAACTCTTGCCTTTCAAAAGGCAAGCTATAACGGCGTATTCAGCCATTTAGAGCTGAAGAAGAAGAGAGAGAGAAAACTGCGCCCCTTGTTTTTATTGCCAGCCAAGGCATGAAGACAAAGCGCGCCTTGGACTAGTGTATCTCACCATGACACGTGGTTACACAATGTTTTGAAATCTGGCATCAGTGTCCCCTCCGCTGCGGCGAAATGGAATGAGCGGAAGTGATATTCTGGAAGCCCTAGTAATTGCTCATGCTTTAATGCAATCACGCATTTTCGTTTTTCAAGAAAGACGACACGTGCTTATTTTTTTGGTTTGCTCGTAAAGAATGACACTTAGCATGGAATGCAGATGTGTCTGGAAGACATGACTCAGAGCAGATTTTTTCAAAATGCTGACAACCAGGGAGGAGGAGGTGCAAACACGCACACACACACACACACACACACACACACACACACACACACACACACACACACACACACACACACACACACACACACACACACACACACACACACACACACACACACACACACACACACACACACACACACACACACACACACACACACACACACACACACACACACACACACACACACACAACACACACACACACACACACACACACACACACACACACACACACACACACACACACACACACACACACACACACACACACACACAACACACACACACACACACACACACACACACACACACACACACACACACACACACACACACACACACACACACACACGCACACGCACACACGCACACATTAGTTTCGTTTCATGTGCGTGGCTTTTTTTGTATGTTTAATTTCTTATATCGTTTCTGCAACTTCTACGAACCCATATTCGCGTCTCTAGGTAAGCTTTCGAATAAGCTATCCTTGTTTTTGTGTCGTATGGTTGCCAACTCGTCTGCATTTTGTGTGATGGTGATTCGCTAGCGCTGCAGATAAATAAAGCCTTCTGACTGTAGCGTTCTTCAATTTCCTCCGCTGAAAGGCTGACTGTGAGTGCGAGCTGTCCCATGAATTTGGAAAAATTCCCCATGGACACCCAACGCTGTCCTCTTCGCATTGGAAGCTGTGAGTAGACTAACTGCACACCTACTGCGTCAAGCTATTATAATGTGTATTCACACCCTTGTTAATTATGAGTTTCTCAGTTTTGCTTGTAGCAACAAGGTGCAAAAATGTTAAGGACAACTGTAGCTAACAATATTGTATAAATCCAAACTGTAATGACGTATAATGAGCTAGAGTCATCAATAATTTTGCCCTTTGAAGACAACTGTCGCCGAGATGTAAGTGCAACAAAGAGGAGGGGTTTTGCTAATAATGACAAAGAAGTAAAGTCTGTTCAGCGTTGAAACGGTGTTGGATTTTGCCGCATGCAGAATTTCCCATCGCGGTCGACTCGCGAAGCATTTCCAGCCAAGTTCTCAACATATGAACATGTCTCGCGGAGCTCTGAAGTAGCTCTCAAGAAATGTAGTTGTTGAAATGGTCTCTAAGTTGGTTTTTGATTGTTCCTACGCTAACTATCGTGTCTTTTTTCAATAGCTGGGTATCCTGCAAAGGACGTGATGTTTCGCTGGAATCCGAAACGGCGAGTGGTGATTGCGTCGGATATGAAACTGAACCAATTCGACCTCGTTCGAACGCCAACTGATAATCAGAGCGACTATTCCAGGAAAGGTAAGAAGCAGCTGATAAAGAGGCAGTGGAGCATCATGAGAAAAAAATGGATATTGCTCACTTGGTTACGTCATTTCTGAAACTTCTTATTTTTAGTCTGAGTTTTAATGCGTTCATTCCTGGAGCTTATGTAAACGGCCCTGTGCGATGAAATATTATACGCAAAAAAAAGAAAAAAGAAAAGAATAATGAGATGGCATCGCAGAAGACAAAATCGCCGACGCATCGTGAGTTGGATTTTGCGCCTTGATATAGCTCTGTTGCATTTACGCATTCAAGTTTCATTTTGCGTGCTATGCTTGGGGAGAATGCCTAGTTCATATCTAAACATGCTCTGCCGAGGGCGCAACAGTTGTGCCCCGGCGCCAGCAGTGACAACACACAAACCTCCTGTCCATTTGTATTTTCTTCAAAAGCTTTACTAAAGAGAGGATCAAGCTTTACAGTTTATTCTTGCGGTAAGACAGAAAGAGCGAAGGCTTTTGAGATGTCACGTCAACAACAGCGCGTATAGACAACCCCATGTTTTCGCGAAAGCAGCAGTCGTCTTTTACTTTTTTTCTACCACTGACAGCTTCGACGGCCATCCCATGTTCTAAGTAGAAAACACCATAGAGAGGCCGTCAAAAAAATAAAATTAAAAATGTTGGCCCCTCGCTCTCGGTATGCACGGCGAAATGAACAAAATAACTAGAAACACTGTATTCGTGACAACTTTTCATCGTCAAAGAAAACAAAGAAAAGAGGGCACTGACCGAATTTCGCACATATCTGAAGATTGACAAAGAAAAGTTGAAACCTGCCAACACCCTGTCAAGTTCTTTCGTTTTTCAAACTCTTTATTCTCGTGAGTGGAACCACATTGCAAAAAAAAAAAAAAGTGTCGAGAAGATGCTAGGCTTTCACGTGCCAGTCGAGAATACGACTTTATAGGTGAGTTGCGATTCCCCGCGGCTTGTCCGCGACTTCTGTTTTCGCAGAAGGGCCGTTCGCAATGCTGCTGGTGAGCTTCCAGCTGAAGCGTCACATGGGCTACTTCCTGATCGAGGTGTACGCACCCTGCACGCTGCTAGTGGTGCTCTCCTGGGTGTCCTTCTGGATCAACCGCGAGGCCACCGCCGACAGGATTGCCCTCGGTAAACGTGGACGCTGTCACGACTCACTCTTTTTTGTAAAATCAAGACTGTGCTAACCATTTTCAAGAGTGTACCAAGGATAATGTAAAGAGAGGTCTTGTCTTTCCATCTCGTACTTGCGTGCGACGCTTACGTGACGAACACGGCAAAACACCTTTGTGATCCCTGGAGACGCCGTTATTGACGCCAGCAGTGAAATTCGGAAGCATCGTTAGTTTGGCTGTTCAATTTCTGCAGCTCGCATAAGCTATTAGCTTACTTTGTGGCGACTGCGAGACACCTGAACACACATTGTGTGGTGGTCCTGGGTACAATGCGCAGAGACAAACGCTCGCGACGGCGCTAGCTCGCATCGACGAGGGACCATTGTCTAAACAGGCTATCTTATAATGTCAATCTCACAAGCCATCACACTAGAGGACTATACGAATGCATTGTTGCAGGGCTTACGGGCAACAAACCAACACGAGAGACTCTAGTATTAACTGTTATCGGGTGCTGCGAAAAGCGCTGAGTGCGTGCGTGTGCTCTTTCTCTCTCTGTCTATTTTCTCCTTGTCTTTCTACCTCCCTCTCCCCACCCGCTAGTGTAGTGTAGTAAAACTGATTTTTCTTCTGGTCAGCCTCCCTGCCTTTCTTTTCTTTCATATTTCTCTCTCTGTCTTTGACAGTGACTTACCGTGGTTTTGCACAAATATTTATTTATATAAACCTAATAATAAATAATGTACCCTATCTGTGAGTGCTACGCTGCAAATTACGTGTGAACGCGTAAGCGCGGTTGTGTTAGGTCAGCGCACGACATAGTCAGTCTCAGCCTCGCAGCGTGCGCCATAATATGGTGTAGTTTGCGACTGCAGTTACGAGCAAGTTAAATTCATCGCTCGTGTTTTGAATTGTGTTTGTATGTTACACACTCGTTCACTGAATAAACAGGTCTTGCCAACAAAAGCACATCGCTCTCTACTCCGCATCCACGAGATACTTACACATTGCACAACAGGGAATCGCGTAGAAACAACACTTTAAAAAATATATTAGCTTCCAGCAGAGCTGAGCTGACGTAGCTGCTTCGGGATTTCGATCTCATCGACGTCACTCAATTCGCTTCTTCCCCCTTCAAGGTAGACGAATATGGCTTATAAGAATAGCAGAAATCATATGGACACGCTGAATACTTCCGAAGCACACTGTTGGCGTCAATAACTTCGTTGGATGATGACGATACAAATTATCATCGACATGTTTCACTACATGGCATTGAAGTGTGACGACGGCGTGCAGCAATTTCCGGGTCGAAAAGACGGTACGGCGTCATGCCTCTTGCCTTCTCAGATTATGGTTTTGCGCGAACTAATATTGGGCGTACTAAAAAGCGAAATCAAGCATCGGGTACTTGGAACAAGTGGAAGATGAATGACATTCTGCTAGATGATGGAGGCATTGCCACCGAAATTCTATCGGGATAAAATCGAAGATGTTGCGAACACTGGGACGGCCTCGGCTGTAAGATGGGGAAAAGCTAAAGCAAGACTTGAAGCTACTGCTTCTAAGTCATGGGCAAAACACTGCAAGAGAGAGAACGAACAAGCGAAGGAAGTCTCATGAAGTGCCTAGGTCAGCTGATTGCTTAGAACAGGATGGGCCCGTGTCTCTTTACAGATGCAATCAAAGATTTCAATTAACACTCATTTAAGAAATATACAACGGAGAATTGGTACGAAGAAGAATACAGACACTGCATAAGGAGGAAGAACTGTCTAGGATATTTAAATTAAAGGACGTACACAAATCAAGCGTATTCTTGTCTTGCTTTAACGCAACTCAGTTCGATTATGAAGGAAAAGGACAGCTGACAGAATGAGCGCTCATCCTGTCACCCGTCTTTTTCCTTCATTTGCGCTAAAACAAGACAAGAATATGATGCTTGCCCATTCAGTATTAGTTCATAAGGCAAACGTAACTTGATCTAAGCTTACTGCAAGGATAAAACCACTGTGTCTGATCAGCGTGAAATTGAAAACAACCATTTGATGGGTTTCAAAAGCCTTACAAAACAAAGCAACCATATATGAACCACAGTTAAAGCAAATGCTTGTTAATAAGCCAAAATCTTCTTCAATGTATTTATGGTGAGCGACGAATTATTTTCACAACACAACGCCACGACAGCGATTTGCGACTTGCATTGTAGAATATCCCCTGATGGGGACGGAAGTTTCACAGCATTTTAAAAAATTTTTTTTGCGTGCTGTGCAGTGTGCTACGCGAAAAGTCTAGGGGCATGCCTAAAAGAGGACTACTGCCTTTCTCAATGTGACAGACTTTGACATGGGTAATACCAAAAAATGAACGCGAAAGACGGGGCCCAAGGCTTTAACACGTTCCGTCCTATAAACCAGCTCACGACAAACTGCAAAACTTTAGCCAAGATTTTAGCCATAAGATCGAAGCTCGGAATTAACCAGATGACAGGGCAATAATAATAATAATATTTGGGGTTTTAAGTGCCAAAACCACTTTCTGATTATGAGGCACGCCGTAGTGGAGGACTCCGGAAATTTTTGACCACCTGGGGTTCTTTAACGTGCACCTAAATCTAAGCACACGGGTGTTTTCGCATTTCGCCCCCATCGAAATGCGGCCGCCGTGGCCGGGATTCGATCCCGCGACCTCGTGCTCAGCAGCCCAACACCATAGCCACTGAGCAACCACGGCGGGTAGATGACAGGACAGCATTAAACAACACTTGGTCTTAAAAATTATCAGCGAAGTTCATACGATGGACATTGTGTGTGAAGTAGTTGAAATGACAGAATATTCACTGTCGTTTACACAGGTAGATCAGCTTTTGACCATATTTCCCATGACTTTTTGTTCTTGCTTTTAGAATATGTTGACAGGTAAGTAGTTAAAAATTTGTTAAAAGGATATAAGCACGCAACTTTTAGTAGTTTCAGTCAGTGCAGCTGTTCCGGTGTGCTCTTTAGTCCGACAAGGATACCGACCGTTCCCGCATGGTTCGCACTTTATCTGAAATTTATATTCAGGCTTATTCTGAACGACACCATTAAACGACAGACAGCTACTGTAGGGAGAGATATAAAGGTGTCGGCTTACGCTGATGACTTTATCGTAATATTGATCAGTTGCTCAAATCCGCAATGTTGCAAACCACGTGCAGGTTTTCTGCAATCTATCTGGGGCAAGTGTTAACGTTTCACAATCTAGGAGAGAGAGAGAGAGAGAGAGAGAGAGAGAGAGAGAGAGAGAGAGAGAGAGAGAGAAGAAAGGGCAGGGAAGTTAACCAGGTTGAACCTGCTTTGATACCCTTCACTAGGGGAGAGGTAAGCGGGAAGAAAAAAGAAGGGGAGAGGTAAACACGAAGAAAAAGAAAGAAGGGAAGGGAGTAGGAAAGGAAGAAGTGATGCGCACGCACACACATAACGTCGTTCATAGCACTGTGAGAGGTGGTCAGAGAGTTCAGTTCACTTCAAAAAGTGCGCTGTTGCATACTTCAAAAAGTGTACATTGTGAAGGTTGACAGGCTGTTTGCCATATTTTCGGCGCTCCCGCTTGAGAAAATGAGGCGCAGCAATTTGGTTCTTGGTCGATGCTAAAGACGGCGCTGTACTCGTGTATTTTTCACTCAAAGCTAAAGTATATAAACATTTGTTCTCTCGTGATCACTACAACCCAGTAGTTGCCGAATCTTTTGCATGCGTGGCAGTACGAGATTTGAGTTCCTGACTCCCCATGACAGTATTGCCATGACAATTTCGATTTTATGAGGAAGTAGCACAAGGACTTCAATGATTTCCAGGCAAGTTCTCTTGGGAGTGCTTAAAAAATTAAACGAAAACAGCTCTATTAGGATACCGTGGGTATGCTATATAACTAACCCCTGTAGCGCAAGGCGCGTAATGCTGGCGTTGTTTCAGATGTTTTCAATCATTTACGGTCGGTACCTTGCTTCTGATGCAGTCAAATATTTCTTTTTGATGTTTCGTGCCGCAATTCTCTCTCTTAAGTCGTGGCAAGTGATTAAGCAGTTTTATTTACCATGCATAGTGAATTGGTGGTTTGAGCCCCGTATCAAAAATGCATGTGTTTTTTTCTGTACTATAATACTTATAATGAAGAAGAAGAGCACAAGAACAAGGCCAGCCAGATAGTCTCTTCCATGCCTGCTGTGCAACCAGTGGGTCAGCCGGATCGCCAGTGCTCTGCAAGAGTGTGAGCCATTCGGGCAAACAGCTGTTCCTGCTCTGCGTCACCTGCCTTTTCGGTTACGAACAGACGTTACCCTCGGAACTGTTCTGTACACCCATTACAATTGGTGGACGGTGCGGGGTATTCAAAAACATCTGCACCCTAGAACTCCGGTCTCGGACTCTGCCTCCCGTCATGCCTGACTCTCCCCAGCCGACGTCGCCGCCACCCCCCGTTGCCTGCTCTGGCGCCGTCCCGCAACGCCATCCAGCGGTTTTCAGCGGTACGGATGAACACGACGTTAATGACTGGTTGTCTACGTATGAACGGGTGAGCCTGCACAATCGATGGGATGATACCGCCAAGTTAAATGCCGTCATATTCTACCTTGCGGGAGTGGCTCACGTGTGGTTTAAAAATCACTAAGCCTACTTTCAGTCCGCGTTCAAGACCAGTTTCATTGCAGTTTTCGGTCGCCCTGCCGTCCACAAGTTGCGTGCCGAGCAGTGGTTACGAGAGCGAGCGCAACAACCCGGTGAAACATTCACCTGTTATATCGAAGTTCTCGATCTATGCAAACGTGTGGATGCTTCTATGCCCGAAAATGACAAATTGAAGCACAATCGTCGATGACATTTTCCAAATGTTGGTCGCCAAGAGTCCGCGCACCGTAGCAGAGCTCATAAACTTGTGCCAAAGCTACGACGAGTTGAGGAGGCAGCGCGAGTTGACCAGGCGCCCCTCAGTGGCTGTCGAGGCCCTGTCTTCCATGACAGCCTTCTCTGATCGCTCCCCCTTGCTCACACAAATCCAAGCTTTAGTGCGGGAGGAAGTTGCACGTCAGCTTTCTCTGCTACACTTCGCTGAGCTACCACAAGAGCAGCCGCTGCCGCAACAGCCTCCTACACAGCTCGCTCCTACCCTCCGTCGGGTTATTGAAGACCAAGTTGCTGAGGCTCTACCAGTGCAGCATCAGCAGTACCCTGTCGCCGCGCCACTTACTTACGCATCCGTCGCCGCGCAGCCTCCTCGTTAGCCACTCGTAGCGCTACATCGTAGGCCGCTACCAACCGTTCATCATCCCGTTCATCGACCTGCTCCTGCCTTTTCTAATCCTTGGCGCACGCAAGACAACAGGCCCATATGTTATGCCTGAGGTATTCCCGGCCATGTTGCATGACTCTGCCACCGCCGCATGCTGCACTCTGATGAGTTTGTGCAGTCGCCTCCCTACGCCGACGTGCAGCCTTTCCACGACACTTATTTTAGTCGGCAGTCGAACAGGCCACCAGCCGAGCGCCTGGTCCTTACACGTCGTTCACCTTCCCCGCGTCGCCGCTCGTTGTCCCCCATGCGTCGGCGCCTTTCACCCACGCAAGAGGAAAACTAAGCGCCGCAGTTCAGGAGGCAGGAACTGCGTTGCCATCGATCTGAACAAGTCCTCCGTTGTCGCCTTCGAACATTGTCGACGTTACTGTTGACGGCGTCCCTACCGTTGCGCTAATTGATACTGGAGCAGCCGTCTCTGTCCTAAACGAACGCCACTCTTGCGCTTTACGAAAAGTTACGACGCCACTTTCTGGGTTTTCTCTTCGCACAGCAAGCGCCCAACCAGTTCAGCCTTCAGCAGCATGCACAGCTAGAGTTGTTATTCAGGGTGTTCTCTATATTGGGGAGTTTGTGGTTCTGCAGTCCTGTTCTCAAGACGTGATACTTGGGTGGGACTTTCTTTCGCGAAATAACGCCGTCATCAATTGTCCACGTGCTGAAGTCGAATTATCGCCTCTGTGTGACGTGCCCCTCGTCGGCGCCACTTTTCTTCCCGCTAAACTAGTTCTTCGAGAAGACATCGCCATACCGCCGTACTCGTCTGCCGTTGTTCCCGTCTTCTGTGGCGCTGTCTCTGAAGGCACTGTCCTCTACTCCTTCAGAACTCTTCATGACCCGCAAAGACGTTCCCCTCCCTTTCGCCACGCTTGACATTTCAGCCGGTTTCAGCACCATCGTTGTCTGCAATCCGCTTCCTACAGACTTGATGGCTCTTTTCGGTGAAGCACTTGGCCATGTTCAGCCTCTTGATGACATGTTTATAACCGACGTGCCGGATTCTTCGTATGCAGAGCTCACTGACTTCTGTGCACTTTCATCTTCTGTTCCGCCATCACCTGACTTATTCGCACCTTTTATTGCCGATGATCTTACTTCCGAGCAGCGCTCCCAGCTTCTTCACCTGCTTGCTCAGTTCCGTTCTTCTTTTGATGTCGCTCAGCCTACTCTGGGTCGCTCGTCAACTGTCAGCCACCACATCGACACTGGCTCCAACGCGCCATTGCGGCAGCTCCCGTACCGCGTATCCGCTAAGGAGCGTCAGGTGATCAGTGAGCACGTGGACGACATGCTTCAGCGCGGCTTCATTCGACCTTCCAATAGCCCGTGGGCATCACCGGTGGTTCTCGTCACAAAAAAAAAAAAAAAAATGGTTCCATTCGGTTCTGCGTCGATTATCGCCGTCTCAATAAGATAACGCGAAAAGACGTCTACCCCCTACAGCGCATTGACGACGCTCTGGACAGCTTGCAAGGCGCTAAATTCTTCTCTTCGTTGGATTTACGCTCGGGCTACTGGCAGGTCCCGATGTCAGCAGTTGATCACCCTAAACCTGCATTCATTACGCCAAATGGTTTATACGAATTTAACGTGATGCCATTTGGCGTATTCAATGCGCCTGCTACGTTTTCACGAATTATGGACAATATCTTGCGCGGCCTAAAATAGAGCACGTGTTTGTGCTACCTCGACGACATCGTTGTGTTCGCCCCTCATTTCAGCACGCATCTTCGCCTTAGGCAAGTGTTAACGTCCTTCACCAACGCAGGCCTGCAACTGAACCTGAAGAAGTGCCAGTTCGCCGCGCGCCAGTTCATGATTCTAGGTCACGTCGTATCACAAGACGGCATTTGCTCCGACCCATCAAAACTTCGCGCTGTGGCAGAATTTCCGAAACCTAAGACACTCAAAGAACTCCGTGCATTTATCGGCCTCTGTTCTTACTTCTGACGCTTTGTTCGCAATTTTGCCTCGAAAATATCACCTCTGACACAACTCTTTAGTGGCGCCAACGACCTATCATCCTGGTCTCCTGCATGCGACACCGCGTTCGTGACCTTACGCCGCCTCATGACGTCTCCGCCTATACTGCGACACTACGACCCCACCGCCGCCCCAACTGAAGTGCATACCGATGCCAGTGGTATTGGCCTTGGCACTGTCCTTGCGCAGCGCAAGTCTGGCTACTCCGAGTACGTCGTTGCTTACGCCAGTCGTGCGCTGACCAAAGAGGAACGCAATTACAGCGTCACAGAAAAAGAATGCCTGGTCATCATTTGGGCACTCGGGAAGTTTCGACCTTACTTATACGGCAGGCCTTTCAATGTGGTTACTGACCATCACGCCCTTTGTTGGTTATCTTCTTTAAAAGACCCGTCTGGACGCCTTGCCCGCTGGGCTCTGCGCATTCAAGAATACGGCATACACGTCATATTGCGTGAGGTCGCAAGCACACTGACGCTGACGCTCTGTCCCGCTCTCCACTGCCAGCAGGCACGGCCTCCATCTCCACCACTGAGGCGGTATCCTCGGTCGACACCGACACCTTCGTGTCAGAACAGCGCAAAGATCCTTGGGTGGCCTCTCTTCTGGATCTCCTTTCTGGCTCGCCTGCATCTCCCATCTCCCGCTCCCTGCGTCGCCAGGCTGCCCATTTTGCTGTCCGGGATAACCTCTTGTATCGACGCAACTACCTGCCCGATGGTCGAAAGTGACTCCTGGTTATCCCTAGGACTCTGCGTTCCGACATGTGCGCGTCTTTCCTTACTGACCCACAATGTGCACACGCAGGCGTTTTGAAGACGTATGAGCGCCTGCGGCAACGTTGCTACTGGCGAGGAATGTTTACTTTTTTCCAAAAGTTTGTCCGCTCGTGCCCGCAATGCCAACGCCGCAGATCTCCGCCTCATCCGGCCCACGGTTTATTACAGCCGCTTCCGTGCCCTGCTCGTGCCTTCGACCGTGTGGGAATTGATCGGTACGGGCCGCTACCGCTAACACCCGCTGGAAAACGATCGATTATTGTCGCAGTTGATCACCTTACACGCTATGCTGAAACTGCTGCTCTACCTGCAGCGACCGCCAGTGACGTTGCATCATTTCTGCTCAATCGTTTCATTCTTCGTCATGGCCCACCTCGGGAGCTGCTGAGTGATAGAGGCCGTGTGTTTCTGTCGCAGGTGGTTGAAGCTCTGCTTGCTCAATGCCGCATAGTTCACCGAACCACCACGGCGTACCATCCTCAAACTAACGGGCTTACAGAGCGTTTCAATCGCATCCTTGGTAATATGCTCGCCATGTACGTTTCATCGGAGCATACAAACTGGGACATCATCCTCCCATTTGTCACGTACGCATATAATACGGCTACACAAAGTACTACAGGATTTTCTCCATACTTTCTTCTCTACGGTCGCGATCCTTCCCATATCATCGATACGGTTTTGCCTTATACACCAGACACGTCAGAGTGCGCTCCCGTTTCAGCCGTCGCCCGATACGCTGAGGAATGCCGTCAATTAGCCCGCAAGTTCACTTCCGCCGACCAACAACGACAAAAAGCCAATCGTGATGGCGACGCTACGAATCCGAACTTCGCTCTCGGCGCACTTGTCTTGTCGTCCGTGCCTTCTACCACGCCTGGACTTTCGACAAAACTTCTCTCGCAGTATGATGGACCATATCACATCGTCGAACGCACCTATCCGGTAAACTATGTCATAGAGCCGCTTACATCGACATCAGACAAGCGCCGCCGTGGACGGGATGTTGTTCACGTTCGCCGCCTGAAACAATTCTATGACCCGCTCGTCTCCACGTCGTAAGTCGCCAGGATGGCTCCGCTTTCGCACCGGGGGTAATTGTAATGAAGAAGAAGAGCACAAGAACAAGGACAGCCAAATCGTCTCTTCCATGCCTGCTGTGCAACCAGTGGGCCAGCCGAATCGCCAGTGCTTAGCACGAGTGTGAGCCGTTCGGGCAATCAGCTGTTCCTGCTCTGCGTCACCTACCTTTTCGGTTGCGAACAGACGTTACCCTCGGAGCTGTTCAGTACACCCATTACATACTATAATACTTGGTGCTATAATACTTAATATAATAGTTAACGGGCGTACCCGTACTGCAGAATGGCAACATTTTTCCTTCGGCAGCCACATTACCATATAGTTTGGAACGCAAAATCGCTAGTCTGCCGTGCATTGGAGGCATGTTAGGAATCCCGGTTGGCCAAAACTAATCCGGAATTCTCCACTATGACATGCATCATAATCACATCGTGGAGTTGGCACGTAAAACCCCAGAATTTAATTTATTTTTAACCTCTAAGTTGTTGCAACACTGTGGGTGTTAGATGTGAACTCGGGAAACTCGCAGAGAGTATCCAGATAGAAGCTTGTAGGCGCTAGAAACGTTAGCAGCAGCTGGGGGCGCGATGTCCGGCAAATAAATGTGGCCGTTTTCTCGTGTTTGTTTGCTCTTAGACGCTAGCATTTCCCCAAGTAGATTAAGAGGCACAAGCTGCAAGCGATATATTTGATCACTGCTTTTTATTCTCTGCTGAATAGGCGGAAAGTTTACAACTGCTTGTAGGAAAATGCCATCGCTGGCGAGATTGATTTCGAGGGTTATGTTTGCCGATGCGCATAAATCAAACTTCATTAACGTTTCCTCCAATGACAATAAAGGGGTGCGTCGAGATTACATACGAAGTAAATCTGGGTAATCAGATAGCTTTTATCTTCTTTGAAATTGCCGCTTGAGGGTGACGTATTCTCGGACGGTCGCTTTCGCATGTATTACTTTCTGTGCGCGCTGACTAACTGGCTCAATCGCTGGTTGAGGTAAAACTATGGTGGGCAATTATGCAATTCTTATGATGTTTAAATGCAAGAACATTGTGTTGCTGAGTTAAGTCACTGAGTTTAGTGTTGCGGCGAAATGTTGCTGTGTAATGCTGCTTCGTTATGCTTCCGAGTGTAATGTTGCTACTTACGAGGTCGCAAGAACGCAAGACGACAAACGCGCCGTGTTGTTATTTCTCAGCTGAGTTTTATTTGCGGAGTTCTCATTAAAGTAGTGCCACGCACATTACACTCGTGTTCTTTCTCGATAACACCACTTTGCCGAGCGAAGACAGAATTTTTCAGAGCGTCACCATGGTGTTGACACTAGATTTATTCACAAGGTTCGTAGGTCAACTCCCTCTCATACTAAGGGGGGGGGGGAGGCGTCGTAGTTGTCATCCGGCAGGTACCTGAAGCGCTTTGCATCTTATTCGTCGTCGTCGTTGTCGTCGTCGTTGTCGTCGTCGTTGTCGTCTATGGGCTAGGCGACGGCGTCTGCGGGTCCATGTTGATTGACATTAGCATGGCCTTGTGATCGGCGTAGTATGTCGATGCGTACGTTACTTACTGTGCATGGCATGTTTTCGAACGCCAAGTCGATTCCGGTGCCTCGCGACGTGGCCATTGCATATATTGGAGATGCGAGTCTTTATTTGACATCGACGCGTATCACGCCGATGAACGTTTCCGTTGAACGTGTGTCCTGATAGAAGTCTTCTATGATCAGAAGTCTATGATGACCATGACGATCAATCAGAAAGTCTCTGCCCGTATTTCTTTAGCCAAATTACGGCTGTAAATGCGAAGTCAACATATCCATTCCCAGCGGTGGATCTTTCCTGGACCGGCCAGGCCTTACCTGCCGGCAGCTACGCGGAACTGCACTGTGTGGAAAAACAGTGTAAGGTTCGTAGAATAGTACGTATATTTGTAGTTACTTCTGTGTACCTTATTTTGGCTAATAAAAATAGGTGCAAAGTCCTTCTGATTCGCCCTCGTACGTGTCGTAGCGTAGAACTGAAGGTAGATTCCTTTATATGGACATGGCAACGTTCGTGTACACGAAGCATGCACCATCTAGTGAATAACCCGCCAGGCAGAGCCCAACTTCGTGCACAGCCTCGAAGATATTCGTCCCTGTCGTCTGTTGCAACGGTGGCGCAGGGGTTAGCGCGCTCGGCTACGGAGCAGTGGCAGTGAGCTTGGTGCGGAAGATCGAAACCTCACTGTGACCCCTTTCCTTGTCAGTTAGATAAAAAATTACGAAATCTTCGTGCTGTTTTTGTCCTTCGGCGGCCTTCTGATGAATGCAGAGTCACACAATGCGTCATGTAATGCACTCGCATTCAAACCGCTCGAATAATACAACCCGCCGTGTAGTCGGTCACGCGATAGGGATTGTATCACCAAAAGTGATCGTCCGAAAAATACATTCCCACCTCGCGACTTTATTTCCGCCGTAGTTGCTTAAGTTCTTCGGCTGTGACATTGTAAACAAGACTTATTTTTTAGCCGAAAATCCCGGAGATCGCTGGTTGTGGCTACTGATTCTTTTGTCTTGCTTTTTAAGAAGCTCGCGCACAGAAAATAATTACGTACCCGATAGCAGAACTGAACCTCAGTCTCCCAGCACAAGAGCCCGACGCCATAACTATTAATTATGCCCCTATCTCTTTAAAGTGAGTAACTTTCAGGGCATACAATGGCAGGTTTCCCGTATCAAACCAAGTGATGACACACCAAGAGGAGAAGGCTGCGCAAACGTGATGACGATCTTGGTAGGGGCCGACCCAGCGGAGTGAAAGTAGGTCCATGGTGGAGGAAGGTTACACGGGTGTGTCAGAGGGATCCAGTAGTTGCTGATGTCACGACAGCGCGTTTAAGAAGAAGCAGGGATTAGGAGAGTGTCGCTACAGGGGCATTGTGACTGTGTTGTGTTTCTCCGCTACCTGCAAAATGCAAATATACGCGTCTGTTGTCGAGATGCGCCGTTTCGTCTTGCCGGCTCACCACAGCTTCGCTTAGGCCAACAACCACAGTGCATGGAATCTCCATGCTTTTAAATCAGTTGGTCGGAGGAGCACCTGTCATCCGTGAAGTGAACGTGTGCCCTCCAAAGCACAGATGCGCAGCTATTTTCAAGCCACCATCGTCCCGTTTTTGTCATTCTGTTGTTGTCATGCCGTCTCTGCCATGCTGTGCTGTTGTAGCACCGTCATCATCTCTATCATCGTGGTGCCGCTGTCGTCGCCACTCTCTCATGCCGTCTGTGAAAATATGTAGACGGTAATTTGTGCCGCCGTCATTAAAAGCTGTTGTCGATGTTGGTATGCAGTATACTCCGAAAGCATTGCTAGCCTGTCCATTATCTTTCTGAGATCCGCCGAAGCTGTTCGCGGAATTTGACTATCATCTGCGACGGTTACAGGCTAAAATTTTTTTCTCTCTCAAAAGTGCAGTATAACAAGGACAGAGTAAAGAGCGAAATCGAATAAATCACGGCACTAGAGTTGCGTCTTTTTTTTGTTTACAACAACGTAAAATAACCTAATGCATGTTGTGTTGGCCTCTGTAGTCGCTAACCCTCAGGACACTTGGCATCATGACTCATCTAGTCACCTCGCTCAAGCTAGTATTCAGAGCGTTCGGAAACGCAAAAACATGATTGCTGGGACAGTTGGCAGCTTCAACTCGCTTTCTTCAATACGTCAAGAACACGTTACAACGGCGTTTGATAGTGCTTTCCTGCAGTTTTCTCAAGGGCTTATTTTACTCTTCTTTTTCTTAACAGGTGTGACCACCATCCTTACGATGACCTTTCTCGCACTAGAGAGCCGAAATGATTTGCCAAAAGTTCCTTACTGCACTGCCCTGGATTACTACGTCGCCATCGGCTTTGGTTTTGTCTTCGCCACCATTGTCGAATTCGCTATCGTCCATTATTTCACGAAGGTAAGATTGTGTGGAACAATGGCAACAATGAGCATCTCTAAATAAAAAAAAATACCTTAATCCACCTTAATCGATTTTAATCGACCTTCATCCACCCTAATCCACTCTAATACAATCACTAATCAGTCATTAATTAACTTTAGTAATCGTTAACCATATCTTATACACAACTGGACATGCTTTGGTTTGCTTCTGGCCTACATTGGGCCACGTGATACTTCCTGTACTTCACAAGCAAGGCCGTTCTTCCAAGCAAACAGGAAGAACGGCTTTCACCGTGAATATATAGTTCGAGCTTTAGTTTCGCATTGTGATTTTATCGTTTGACTTTTTTACACAGGCATTGCAGAACGTGGTCGTAACAAAACTTCGCTATGATGTTTAGCTGAGCGCGTTGTCATGCTGTCCTATAACATGTGAGCAATTTCGGACAATCGAGAGGCTGAGGTACAGAAAAATATGAAAGGGCGGGAGTGGGGGAAGTGGATAGAGCAAAGGCGCAGCCTGACTTAATAGCCTAAAGCTGCTTTCAGGGGCGCCAGTCGACTTTGTAAAGTTGTACAATACAGGATACTTTTCACAAGAAAATGATGGAGGAAGGACGGGTGTTATTACAACATGCGCGTGAAAATAGTGTTGGCTTTTGTCCGAAGCAGCAACTATGCACATGGGCTCCGACATGTAGAAAAAAAAAATGTTCACTAAAAGTCAAGTGGGTAGAAAATAGTTGATACTTACTCTTTATAGGCCTTTGCATAACGTCTTAAATTAGTTCCGGTGTTGTTATTGCAATGGAGTACACCAGTTCCAGTCAACTTTACAAAAAGGAACAACAGGCCAGAAATTAGGTTAATCACCAGTTCAGAAACGGTCAGATATCACCTCTGTTTCTCCTGGAGGCATAAGGCATTGTTTTATATTTCATATATCGATTGAGCTTTTACGCTCACGTGTGTATTGCTAACCAGAGTGCCTCTTGACGCCGTTCTACTCGCCAAAAACACAGAAATATTTGACGCTCAAACACTGTCGCTCACTGACGCGTTGTCGCAGGTTGGAAGCGGAGAGTTCTATTACTGCCCGGAAATGGAAGCCGAACGCATGAGAGCGTCAACGGAAGACAGCGGTGATGAAGAAAGCGGTAGCGACGAGCAGCAGCCTTTAGAACCTGCGGCCTACAGGGAGGCTGGAGATCACTGCCAGAGGTTGCATCCTAAGAAGATGATCTCGTTACCAAGCAACGTAAGTACTTGTTGTTTTGTGCATTATTTACGAAAAAAAAAAACAAAGCAGCATGAATGGCGCTCAAAATCACTTTACAATATCTCGTTTCCGGCCCTGCACGAGTGAGCGTACTCTAGTACATCGATGTGTTTGTCATAAATTCTTCGTTCCTTAGACGTTAGCGCTTCATACGTAATAACGCACTGTTTTGAAACACAAAGATTACTAAATATTTACTTCAGAACTGCAAACACAGCAAGTTCAAGCATTCAAGCACTGTGAGAGGGGTGTCCCGTTTTGAAATCGTTTTCGCGCTACAGGGCAGCACGCTCATCCAAAACAGTGTGTAACGAACTGCCTCCAATTGCAGCATACCGTCCTGCAGTGATGTGGGTACCGGGCATAACTCGTATTTCTATAATGATGGGAAAAGAGCGCCGAGGAACACTGATCAATTGGATATAGCTTTTATTCCTTTGTGACTTTGGAAGGAAGAGCAGCATGAAAACTTCATGATAACATCCCTCTACTACAAAAAGAAAAGAAAAAAAAAACGAATCATTATTGTCCGAGACGCTACGGGGATATGTTTTTCTTGTTGTTTTTTGAATTTGGTTTCCAAATGATGGTGGTGATGTCAGCTGTAGGAGAGCCCACGGAACTAAACTTGGCTCGGTGCACTTCTTCTAGGAGAGCGCTTCAAGCAGACGCCGTGGCATTTCACCATGTGTCGATCGAGCAATGTCGCTATATCAGGGAAAATAGTAGGGACCAATGGTCGCTCCGGAATCCTTCTGAGTGTGACAGCTGTCGCACACATATTATGCAGCGCTTCCCTTGTGCAAGCTGTCTATGCTTTCCTTTTCGGGGTAGAACAGATGCGACCGTGCAAAGCACTGCGCGTTGGTTTCCCAGACGGAGGCGGACAAACGCCAGAACGTGTATACGTCTCGTCAACCAACCCAGGCGTATGTACTGATGCAGTGCCGACACCATGCGCACTATGGCTTGTTCTCGGCGATGGCGCATGTTGTCGGCGCTTTCATGTGGCTTAGTCTTAAGTGACCGAAAAATCGATGTTCCCTTTATTTTTACTTTACCTGGTATCTACTGCGAAATGGTATCTACTTTCTTCATCATTGAAGTTTCACGTAGAGCGAGAGAGAGAGAGAGAGAGAGAGAGAGAGAGAGAGAGAGAGAGAGAGAGAAATAAATAAATAAATAAATAAAGAGAAGGCAAGGAGGGGAAAGGCAGGGAGGCCAACCAGACGAGCGTCCGGTTTGTTACCCTACACCGGGGGTAAGGTGAAGGGGGAGTAGAAATAGGGAAAATAGGGAGAGAATAACAAAGTGAGCCAGGCGCGCAAGTTTCACGTAGCCAGCCTAATAAGTGTTAGTCGGTGAAAGGGAGCTGATTTTCACCGAGCGGAAGCTAGACTTATAGTTTCTATATGTGGCAATTACTCAGTGCTGGTACCTCGTGGCGTAATCGTTAGCATTATCGCGTGGCTAGCCTCTTGGTAGGGGAGCCGGCTTGCGCCAATGTCGTAGCGACAACATATGCTTATTTACGCTCTTCGGGAAAGAGAGGACAGAAATATGGGAGTGAAAGGTTAGAAGAGAGGAGAAAAAGAAGCGCGCTATGCCCTTCCGGTGGCTGTCGCCAGCCTTCTTCCTACCTTATTTTTTTTATATTTCAATGCGTCGAAATCAATAATATTATTAATTATTATCCTTATTACTTGCGCGAGCGACGAATGATACAGTTGAGCTAGAAACATGTGTGTAACGTTATGCTGCATCTTTGGAGAGTATCCTGACCTGCTTCGCAATTTTAAGGAGTTAAGCAGCGGCTTGCAAAACTAGTGGGGATGTTTACTTAGGTTGCACTGCATCGTCGAAAAGGGAACTGGATACGGTGAGTACAGAAAAATGTCAGATTTTCAGCATTGTACTGAATGCGAGTTTTCGGAAGATGCTGACTTCTAACGTTTCAGCGGAGTACTAAATATTTCTGTTATATTGAAAAAAGCGATAAGTAGAAAAACTGACGATGCGAAAAGTGTTACAACTGCACAGCCATTTGCGAGTTTCTTGAATTACACAGCTAGAAAGACAACCAAATTGACAGTCTCTGTGAGCACCTAACACTGAAAACACAATTAAAAACTAGATGTAAGTTGAGCGTTCGGTTTGGGTTAGTACTAACACGTAATTGAACGTAATTACAACGCCACAAATTATGTTAGTGACAACAGGTTTAACTTTACCACAAGTCAAAATTTCGCTCAGACACAAATGCCACCCAAGAATGAAGCGTGCTAACATAGGTTATCACAACTCTGTGCAAAAATGAGTGATGTCACGCGACATCGTCTGCCACAGCTATTAAACGTTTAACGACAACGAAGATTTTTTATATAACGTAGATGTTAGATATAATGCAGATTTTAGATTTCACGTATTTTTGGTGACACAAATTTAACAGGGAGAACTTGAAGTTGCGAGTAAACAACAGCATGCTTGCACAGGGAAAACCTGCCAGTAATCATTGTAGCCACATATGTACGGCCAGAACTAAATATTTGAAAAAAAAGAAACAATGGAACATCGAGTTATCAAAGCATGTACTTTGACTGGTGTCAGGAGCATTCAGGTCGAAATTTCGTACACTGGCATTGATTTGCACGCCACAGCAGACGTCGATAGAGAAGTCAGCGGATGCCGCCGGCAAAGACGAGTCACTTGAAGCGCCAGCAGCTATAATGCCGAGACGACAATGTAGCCATCCGCCAAGGCGTTGGCAGGTACATAAACGTCCACCACGCTGAATGAGGCGGACGGCCCCCCGACACAGGTTTTTCGGGACAGATCGATGAACCGACAAAGAGTACCGCTAAACAGATTGGTATTGGAAGAGGGCACGGTGTGTCTACACAGCAGCCAGACGGTATCGGACAGATGCGGCGTGACACGCACAAGAGGCCGCCATCATTATTCGCCTGTACGTAACAGCCCTCGCCTCTCGCGCAGACGACGAGGTTTTCCTTCATAGCCTCCGGCAAGGCGGCAGAAGTTTCGTATTTGTTTCATTTCCTGCAATGCACTTTCGGGATCAGAAGCTGCTTTATTGTTCGCTATAGATTTTGACTCGATGGTCGAGATCGGGAAATTGGAGGCAATTCGTTTCCGGCTACTTGACTTCAGCTTCGGAGAAAGAAAAAAAAAAAAAAGAGAACCACGCGCGCGCAACTGCGTAACGCCTCTGCGCGATCTTATTTAACGTAGCCTTACAAGATACCAGGAGCGCGGCTTCTTCCGTCAACGTCGCCGATTTTGTGTGGAGGGGTTGTGTACGTAGATAGGAATGGCAGTACCGATTGCGACACTTTGACGTCAAATTCGACTTAAATGCAAGAAAAGAAAGAGAAAAGAAGAGAAGAGAAATAAAAAAAAAAGAAGCAATTTTGCATAGCATGACACTGCTGTCTTCTTTCCAGAAAATAAAAACTAAGCAAGAGTCAGAATATTTGTGTGATAACCGTATTGATGCCGGCACGTTCACGCCAGCAGATAAGTCTGATATAGCGGGTCATTTGAATAAAGGGCTCGAGGACATTGGTTGAACATAAATTCACAGCATGCCGCCACAAAAAAAAATATAATAAACGATTTCACGCGCCAACGCTAGTACGTCTACGCTACGCGGGATCGCTTTATTATATATATATATATATATATATATATATATATATATATATATATATATATATATATATATATATAGTAACGGTAACACGCACACGTAAGGCTGAAGCATTTGAGCGCTTTGTTGCCGCCGTTCTGCCTAATTAGCATACGGGCGTCCCGACGATTCGCGCAGGCCATCTATTGCACCGATGCCGAGCGACCCGAAGCCACGGTGGCCTTCGTCGAGTCTCCCGACTCCACGCCTCCCGGGGACGCAGTAGCGGTCGGCTCGCTCAACGGCCGGCTGGAAGCTCCCGCCGATCAGCCCGCGTGCCCCGCGCAGCGGGGCTCGACGAGGCGCAGCTCGGTACGCGGCGGCAGCAGGAGCAGCGCGAGGCAGCGAGACCGCCGTCGCCAGAGGCGGCCGTCGATGATCGCGCGTCGCCGGATGTCCAGCCAGATCCAGGAACTGTGGATCAACAGCGTCAGCAAGGTGGACAGGGTCTCCAGGGTCGTCTTCCCGCTGGCGTTCATCGTGGTCAACACGGTGTACTGGCTCACGTACTTCCGAGACGACGAGGACAGCTGATGGCGTCGCGCCCGCGGGCGCGTCGCCCACGAAGCGGCACGCTTGCATGCGTGCTTGCATGCGTGCTTCTCTCTCGTCGAACTCGCGCGTCCAGTGATGGCGCGCGAGGGCGTAGGCCGGTGATCGCTCATAACTCTCTGCGCGCTCTAGCTGACTAGCGATAAGAAAGAGGGCGCTCGAGGAAAACGCTGCAGATAGTAAGCTTGTGCTTCTTTCGCGCGTGGTATTTGAAACCAGATGGAATGCGAGGAAGCGACGAATGAAAGTAAAAAAATAGAGGAAAAGCGCTAAAGAGCACTCGAGGTGGTTGACGGCATTATTTCAAACTTACGAATGAAATAAAGTCATGATAGTATTATCGGACAGGAAACCTCGTGCGTATCTAAGGAAACGTCTGCTTCGCGCCGTTGGCGCCGAGTGCCCTCTGCCATCGCGACATGTCATGAACATAAGCGGGTGGTATGTTCATTAGCTCGAGTTAGCTGATCTATAGATGCATCTCATCACGTTCGAGCTCGTGGTTTGTACAACATGAGAGCGCTGACTGAATTGCCCCCTATGAACGACTTCCCCGCTATCGCCGGTATCAGATACTCGGCGGGACGGATGATAAGAAGCGGCCAGGATGTGATTAACGGAATCCTCACAAAATGCAGTATCTGCAGCCCTTGTGTGCGATTACTTGAGAACCACGCCAAGAGAATCTAGTCGGTCGTTAATTGTTATAATGGGACCAGCCACAATACTGGATACCATGGTGTTAGGACATGATGCCACGTTTAGGTTTTAACTAGGTGCAAGTTTCGTCCATAGTCCATCGCCCTTCTTATCGCACACTCTGGCATCTTTCATTGCACCACGTTCCAGCGACGGGGCAGTTATGGCATGAAAAAAGAATTCCTGTGGAACGAGCTTCCCTCGACACACACAACATCGTGCATATTTCTGGTATAGTCGTAGCGTGTTATCGTGTCAGCGATAAGAAGTATACAGCTTCTTGCGGAGCTTTTCTAGATTGCAGAGACCACATTGTATTCCCTCCCGCACCCTATCTTCGCTTTTCATTATTTGTGATACACGAGAGAGCACACACGTGAAAGGCAAATGTCATACGACATGGCTCGACTGCATCACTACGAGCGCTGACAAGCCGTGGCATTAATTAGCAGTCGTGCGTTTGAGTTAATTGAACACGAAGCAAAACGCGTCTCTAGTGCTGCCCAAAGAAAGAAACACAAATGGTGGAAAGTCTACGTTGGTGTTATCTGGTAACTCCCGTGACCATCTTTCCACAGTGACCAAATAGAACTTGCTAGCCGTCCTCAATTTTGTAGTCGTGATTGAAAAGTTGAAAAAAGAATATCTATATATATGTTACTTGTTTGTTATATGCAGTGATATAGTTACATATAATTTATATGCTCTACGTCGAGACATAAATACTAAGTACGTTGACGTTTATGCACTGACAGATGTTTTTTCTTCTTGCTGCCCTGACTTAACGAGAACTGTCGTCACAGTGCCGCAAGGATGTTTCAGTGAGAGTCTGCCATTGGGACAAATAGGCAGCAGCAAAATAGACAGCTGAACCAGATGGCGTTTAAACACGGCGCAGGGGAGACAGTGCGCGTAAAAGACAGACAGAATACCACACGAGCACTTGTTCGGACTGGAAACCTTTAGAAAAACTGGGATTAACTTTTTTATGAAGAACTCGTAAGGATTGCGAACAGATACTTGAACAGTACCTGTGATTGAGACAAAGAATGTTATCTAAACACAAGCTTTTTGTTTTTTGCCGAACAAAAAACAAAACAAAACAAGAAAACGCTGTGTGGACAGTTGTTACCAGACGCGTTCGTCATTTTTTAAAGTATATTTGTAGTTTTATGCCTTGACTCATTTACAGTGATTGATTTTACTTTATTTGAACATGTTTGTGCGTTCTCTCGTCTTGCACTGTTTTTATTCTAAGAGCTGGAGAGCGAAAAATACCTTTCATGTTTTGCTATTGTTGACGAAAACTAATATACGAGGCATATAAAATGCATGAGGTAGATACATTGAGGAAACTATAGGTACGATAAAAGGTGCTTTTATTCGCCTGAGGTCGAAATCACAAAGCATTTCTTTAGTAAGTGCTATGTTTGCCCCCACCGGCCGACCACCATTGTTAATGATAATAAAAAAATTAAAAAATAAAATGGCAGTTTTGCCCGAAGAAAGAAGCATTCACAGTGATAGCATGATGATCCTTTTATTCGCGGCCTCGACTCAGGGATCCAGCCGCAGGGATGTTTGCTCCGCACTTAAGAAATTTCTTATGGAGTCCAACCGAACGCACAGCTATATTTGTATATATATATATATATATATATATATATATATATATATATATATATATATATATATATATATATATATATATATATATATATATATATATATATATATATTTATATATAGTTTGTTTATGTGAGCCCTCTTCAACTAATGATTACTGATTCTTCCTACTAGTATTGCTTTCATTTTAGGCATGCAATTTCACCCGTGAACAGCACTTACCCTGTAGCAGTTCTGAAATCTTAGTTGGGATTACAGCTTGGAATGATCTGGCCATTTCTTTTCCAAGTGCCCATAGTGAGCAGGAGCGCCACGAGTCGGATGGATAACAAGAATAACAACGACTCCTCGAACGGTGTTCAAACTATACGCGGGTGCGACGTATTTGCGCGACGCAACATGCAAGGCAGCTGCTGCCAGGTGGACGGAACAAGGATATTTCTAGCTGTGGCACGCAGACGCTAGATATAAGTACGGTGAGCCTAGCGTCTCCAAGAGTTCCTTTATCCTTCATTTTTTTTCGGTTTTCGTTAAGACCTACGTTTCCAATTAATTTGTTTGTACTCTCTATTTGCGCGGGTACAACACAGTGAAAAAAATGCACGATTTTTTTTAGCTGCCCTTGACCCAGGGACCTTCAAGTACCACATCTCGCTTGCACTTCGTGAGTCCGCGCGGAACTAATCAGGCAAGTTAAGAATACAGTAAAGATACATGTTGAGAGGTGTGTGTGTGGGGGGGGGGGAGGGGTTAAATCTAGGTTGGTATTGATTACACTTGCATAATTAAATATAGGTTAGTTTGACTGAAAGCTAGGGCTCCGTTACGCAGGCGTGACAGCACAATGAAAGGCAGTTGGCAAGACGCCCCCTCCCGTCTCTAATTTCCCGCATCAGTTGCCTGTGATGTCACAAGTTTTGTCAGTGTTGTTTAAGAGTTTCCAAAAAGTAGAAGTTATGAAGAAGAAAGCAAGCTTACATTGAACATACCAACGTTCGTGGTCTTTTCTTGAGACTAAAGCTTTTTCTTTCCTCTTCTGTCTTCCTTTTCATTTTTTTTCCTCGCCCCCAGTACAGGGTAGCGAGCCAGACGCGCAGTCTGGTTGGCTAACAAAAAAAGAAACAAAGACGACAGAAAAAGAAGAAAAAAAAAAGAACAGCTTCAGGTGAGATCACACCGGTGGTCAAATTAATCAAGAATACGGTGAAATCAGTGTCATAACAGTGAGGTCACGAGCACAGCAGTACGATTGACGTGCAAAATACGACAAGACAAACACTTCCCTTCAGCTTCTCCACCAATAATAACCGTCTTCAGCCAATGAAAGCTCTGCCCACAGAGTTTCATACCCTAATAGGCAAGTTGATTTAATGTTCATGTTTGGAGCGTCAAGGCTTTGGCCTAAATGATGGGGCAAGAAAGATTTAAACGACCTACAGTCTTCCACGTGGAAGGCATGTTCGCTGATGGCTCCCATAAAGTTACTTGGGCTTGCGCAAACATGTCGAAGCGTCTTCTGACACCCCCCCCCCCCTTTTTTTTTAAACCCATAATTAAGGTTATTCGCGTGTTGACTAACGTATGCTTGCTAACCGCCCATACAAGGTGTCGTCAAAGCGCCAATTTAAGCATAACCAATTTTCATGCCACCCATGCATTCCTACCACAGCTGCGCTTAAAATCCAAATCGATACGGGTAAACAGCTTCAGGTGATATCACACCGGCGGTCAGTTTAATGAAGCCGCGTACTCTCATTTATACTCTGCGTAGTCGAACGAAAATGAAACATTCAGGAAAAAGTACAAGCGAGATTAGCAGAACGCAGTGAAGCGCAGCGAAGGCAAGTGCCTTCATTAGGAACTAATACCTCCAGCGACGCATGAAAATAGTCTCGGTAAGAAGAAATAAATGCGAGGAGAAACGCTAAAAGTAAAAAAAAAAGTTGCGTCAAAGACTAGGCGACGATGTAGCGGTAAGAAGACAGCTCATTCTCGGCGGTTAGGGTGTTGGCACATCTTCAGCGTGGAAAATTGGTCTTTAATTGATGTGGGCAGGCTGCGGAAGAAATCCGACTGTTCGCAGGCTAACATGCACCTGCCGTTCACGGTGATCGTGCGTCGGCCCGCCAGGGTTGAGCTCATACGGCGGTGCTCGCCTGACGACGCAAGCGATGCGGCGTCTATTTGGGGGCATATCCTAGGGCTTGCAGGGACGTTAGGCGACCATTAACCCTGCCGACAGCTGTAATTCGTGATCTCTTTTACCACCGGCAAATTGGGCTCGCTCATGCGTCCGCTCCTCGCTCATTCTTGCTCTAGGCGTCTCGCTAACGTCGCCGCCAGAATGTGCTTGTCCTGCGGGCCTCTGGTCCGTTCGTACGTTATTCGCGCGCGCTGTGTACCATACGTAATCGTGTCAAACTAACTAGCCTTCCAGGACGACCTTATGAAAAGTTAAACGAATGAACTGCGACTTGCGTGGTTTGATCCTTGGTCGGGGAGTCACGGATTTGGGCACGTTACTGAACGGTCTGGTCTCGTTGCCAAACTAGTACGCCATAGCAAGGTTCACGAAGATGAAAGTTGCCTGATCGGGTAGGTTCTGCTTGTCCTTTGCTCATGTATTCTTCCTTTTTTTTTCAACGCCAAAGAAGGGAGCGGAGATAGACAAACGAAGAGGGAAAGGTAGGGAGGTTAACCAAGGACGGGACCACTTGGCTTCTCTACACTTTGGTAAGGGGGCGGAACGGGGAAGAATAGGTAAGAAGGAAAGAGCAAAAAAAAAAGAATAAAGAATCAGTCACTGTAAACATATTCGCTCAGGAATGTCCGCTGTCACAAGCGTTCGTACAGTCCAGTCGCCTTCGGGAGGCGCAGAAGAGCTTGACGTAGTGCATGAAAATATGTACAGGCCATGTTTCCAGGATCTTTTCCTACAAAAGCGCTCTATTATCCGATCAATCGGCTTAGTCTAACTTGTCGAACACCTCGATGAGCGTCAAAAGACGCCGGGGTTGAGCAGCGAAAGTTCTCTATTGCTTTGTCGCACTTGCGCAAATTGCACGCCGCACTGTTGCCCATTCCTGTTAGGAATGAATAGGCATTTGTGAATGCGAGGTCCTGCCCCATGTGACGCTATAAAGTTGTTTTGCGACGGGAGAGTCCAAGTGGAAGGCGAAGTCGCAAGTTAGGGTGCAGAGAATACAACCGTGATTGAATACTGTCGGGCTCAACACTCCGCCTTGTTGAACACCACGACAGGAGAAATATCAATTTGTCGGGCTTTTGTCTGTAAGAACAAACACATACCTTCTTGCGAGATAGCTTCTGAGCTATCGAAATATATTGCCTCTAAGTTCTGCAGCGTCAAGAGCTTGGATAATGGTTTCGTGAGTTACGTTGTCGTAAGCACCTTTTACATCTAAGAACAGTGCTAGAGAGAGACGCTTCGTAGATTTTTGTTGCTGTGTGGAGGACAGCAGAGCCCGTATTCACAAAAAGCTCTCAGGCTAGAATTGTTCGTAAGATGAAATTCCAGCCAATCCTGACGCTGGACATCTTATTAGCGGAGGCTGCCAGCGAATGTCAAGACGAGTACTTGCGAGCGAAAATAATTCAGCCCCAGAGATATGATTCTCCAGCCTAGAGATCTATAGTGTTTTGAAGGTAATTTTCCTTACCGCTGTCAATAAGGAATTTCGCTAAGTGCGATTTGCAAAACAATGCTTTATTATTTTACTCTCAAGTGTCACATCATTGCACTCACGCTTCGTGAAGGCGACGCTCTCGAAAGCCTGAAATTCTGTTGATGTATGCATTGGTATATGAACTTTGCATGTAGAGATCTAGTGCTTTTACAGGAGTGTACACTCACATGTAAAATGCAATTATGATTGTTTAAGTGTTTACACAGGTGAAATTTGTAATCAAGGCCTGAAAGACAATCTTTCACGCATAGATATCTACGCTAGCTGTCATATTTGTCTTTTTCTTCACATAAAGCGGAATGCATCTTAAATTTAAGTAAACACGAATACTACTGAAGCGTCTCCTAAAACGGCCCGGCATGTCTGCACTTTCGCATGCAGTATGCAAGGTGTGTAGCGTCACAGATAAAAGTAAGAATGCACCCAGTTGTTAAACTTGGGTGTTCCGAGATATCTGAAAGAAACGTACGGCGCGACTTTAAGGGGATCCTTCGGTACAGCTTCAGCCGTGTCGATGGACATTTGAAAAGTAGCAGAAATGTCATTGGACAGGTAATGAATGAAAAATAAATAGTTGTTCACTTGACAGGATAGAAACCGCACCTAACATGCATTTGTACTACTTTTCCGGGTGCTTTCTGCACACATTTATACGTGCACTTAATCAATGTCTCTATGACGCTCAATTGACGCGTCAAGTCGAAATGCACAGCTTATGCGGCACAGCTGCTTTGTTCGAAGGAAACGTCCCTCGTCTACGGTAAGCTTGTTCTACCAAAGGCCTGCTATGATGGCGGCCATAAATAAGGGACTGCCCAATGCGATTCGGCAAAGACAGAAAGAAAACGTCTGTGAGGACCGGCACTATATCGGCCGGCCACCGTTGGGAACTCGTAGCTGTCGAGACGGCGAGGGCGGCGACTTACGCAAGCGCAGGAAGTTCCCTCCTCATACGCTAATTTTCGGTTTCTAGTGGTGAAGAAGCCGGAGTTAACCGCGCCAGTAGGCATTACCACGTAGCAAACGGTAGCCGCGTTTGTATGAGTGAGACCGTATAGCGCACCGAATTTCTTACAAGCTGCTATCCGGCGCCACGATAGCGCTGGGTGGCGGCGTCTTGCACAACATCCAAGCTGCGCTTCTCCTTAAGTAGCGCGCATAGGCAGAACACCGTGCGACCTCGTTTACACGGGGTGCGTCCGCCTTATTCCGAAAGGAGCCAGAACATGTGTGCAGGAGTAGTAAAGGCAAGGCGCAGAAGACCAGGACTCAAGAAGAAGAACACAAACGACAGGACCGGCGCCTCCTGTCGGTCTGTCGCCGGTCCTGTCGTTTTTATTCTTCTTCTTGAGTCCTGGTCTTCTGCGCCTTGCCTTTACTAAGCATGAACCAACTAGCCCAAGCAAGAGCTTTACTTGAGCAAATTTATGTGTGCAGAAAACGCGTTTCGGCCCGTGAGTGGAGGAGTGGGCACGGCGGCAGCCGCATCACTTTTCCTCTCTATGTCGATGCGATGCGCCAACGTTTACATGCATCGCGAGAGACGACTTACTCCGTCTCGAGCTCCCTTGTCGAATCAGTGCGATTCGCCCTTCCTAGAATATTAACAGCCTTTTACGCGAATAGGATGCTCTAGATATGCGACGCGATGCGCCACTTGTCGCGTTCATGTGAACGCCGCGTATCAAACTGTGTATGGTATAGACTGAGAAAGCGCTAGAAGTTTCCCATTACGATGTAAAGTGTGTATGTCGCCCAGGTTGTAAAGCTAACTATCGCATTTCTTGTTTATTGTTTATTCAATGGGAAAATGGGGCTTCTTTAATAATTTTTAATTTTTTTTAATATTAAGGTAAAGCAGAATCCACCGCCATTATATATCGAGACTGGAGTTATCCGGATGGACTAACTCAAATGCTTCTCCTCCATAACCTATATTTAGGCATATTGTGGACATTTCAGCTGAAAAAAAAATTGTGTAGGGAGTGTTAGCCGGAAAGAGGGCTCGCAGTTTTATTTTATTACGTGACGTACCTTTTTTGCTTGACTTAAGAAGCTCGTGATTTGGAAAATTTCTCGATTCATCAAGAATTGTGTGTGAGGAAAGAATTCCGTTACAAAAGAAACTATTAGAAACATATTATATATGAGCCATTAGCGAGCGTGTTATCCAAATTAAATGGGACATCGGCAATAGCCATCCGTCTCAGTCTATGATTGTTGCTGCTTCTTTTCTCTGCCTCTGCTAAAACTTCACTGCTGCACGAACTCTCGGGGCACACGGGAGGGTGATGAATAAATGCCTTTATTTTCTTTCCGTGGATGCGTCAGGCCGTCATTACAAGTGCCGGAATGATCAATAAAGATTTGTTTTTGTTGTCGAACTCGCTGCTGCGTCCGTTGTTTCCCCCCACTTTTCCACTAGGTAGTGCAGTCCACTGTAGTATACATCTCTGAAGCCAAGCCTGCAATACGAAGGAGAGAAGGACCGAGCAATTGACATAAACGGCGATTACACGTGAAAACAACTCACTCGACAAGGAAGAACAAGGCTGAAACAACAATGCTGTAACAGATTTATTATTCGTCTCCATACTTGGAAGTGTCACAGGTTAAGTTTTCGTTTACAACAAGAAAACAGACTTTTGCAACATTCTCCAGAACTTGACTAAATTGCTTTTACTTCTCGAGCTTCTCAGACACTCAATGTGGGCCGTGGCGCCTATGTGTGTGCATTATATACACTATATTTCTAATTATAAACACACACTCGGAGTAGGACGTCAGCAGATCCTGAATAATATAAGGAACAAGAAGTTGGTGAACAAATAAAAATATACTTTTAGTATGTTGACGCCTCGGCCGCGGGCCCGGCCTTTGTATAAGTCTGACTGAGACGAAGGCCACGGCAGAAACTTCAGCACACTAAAAGGCATTCTCACTGGTGCGTCAAGGTCTTTCTATCAACAACAGAATATTTGTGTTCTCATGACGTCAACGTCTTCGGTTAAACAAACTGTTGCTGAATATAGATGAGAGAAGGCTTCACTCAAGTTTGAACACTTTCGAAGCAGCCGTGGATACGCATATTCAAAAATATTTACAACATAGGACCCAACGAAGAACACTGTTACATAATGTACGACTGTTGCGCACGACAACGTTGCGCGTGAATGCGTTAATTGGCATCTCGTTGCCCTCCAAAATTGCCGCGTCTAACCATCTCAGCATCGATATTACGCACAGCGGAGGCGCAGACTGTCAGATTTCCAGTTTCATATCGACGCTCGCCTACAATGAAACAGCGAGCCCGACGCGCACATATAACCAAACGGGCAGTCTGTTTTTAGTGTGGTACACATTTATACACACCGTGCGCACGCACAGCTCCAGGAGCAATAGCATGCAAATGTGGAGTTACAAAAACAGTTTTGAGCGCCCTTCTCGAAAAAGCGGTCGTTGCTTATGTGGTGCTACAATACGAAACACAGCCTGCAATAACGGTTGGTTTTTTTATGCATGCCGTACAGGAAGACATGAATAGGTTAGCAAGAAGGGCAAGCCGCGCGATGCCCAGTAACGCTTTCGGGTTTTGCATCTCAGAAGCGCTGTTACTCTAGCAATCACACTTCGCAGCTCGGGAAAGCGACCACGTGAGCCGAGCGGAACCTAAGCGTGCGGTGCGCTACCTGTGGTTCTCGACAACAGGTGCGCGATATTGTGAACGCGCACGATTGCACTGCGGTTCGCGATTACGCAAAACTTCCGCAGAAATGCAAACCACTGCTTTCGCGGAGAGGTATGTGGTGAATGCGTTTTGAGACCGCAAATTTTTCCGCTCGGTGCATAATGCGGCAAAGAAATGCTTTGCAGAAAGGAAGGAAGAAAAAAATTTATCACAGAAAATGACGCGATCAAGAAAATTGTAAGTTCTAGACAGCCTGTGCTTTCTAGAAAAGGCGTGTGTGGCGTGGCGTACTTTGATTGGAAAACCCGCGCGATAACGTGTATAAAAGGGAAATACCTGGATCAGTGGTTGACATAAGCAAAGTTTATCCCAGGTTTGCAGACGATTTCTCTCGCAATATATATGCAGAGGCGTACCTTTCAGATAACAGGTAACAACAAACAGTTAAGCTACATCTTTATTTAAGCTCTTAAGATTCACATGTTGCGGTAAATATGAATACACTTTCGTGATTACGTTGCGCTGCTTTTTACACTGGCAAAGAGGTGACGAAGATGAAGGACGTCGACGGACGAAACACTTCGTGCATCTGCGTTTTTCTTCCCTTCTTCGTCGTATATTCTTGCCGGTGTAAAACTCGGCGCAATCTAATCTCGAAAGCGCACCAACTGGCGCCTCTCACTGTTTTACTTAATGACTACACCTGTTTAGCTAAGAGTAACACAATCTTACATTTAAAATAAAGTGAAGCATTTCAAAAATATTTTCCCATAAAGATTCGCGGTTGCTGCACATTAATCATTACAATGTTGCAAGTGTTGAGGGCTAGGTGAGTTGATAATGGTTCATTTCGATGGTGTTCACACGGCACCCATGCACGGTATGCACGAGTAAAAAACAGTGATTTTAGTGACTAAGATTCTAAATGTTTGACGACAGAAACACAACGATACCATGGCTGGTGCATTCTTCTAGAAAAAAGTAAAAAGAAATTAAAAAGAAATAAATATCGCATTAGAGGCTCCTCAGAAAGAGGTACCAAGCACTACGCTGTCAAGTTGTCGAACTTGAGGTATGCTCAAACATGAGCGAAATATGTGAAATGACACACTTTTCACACATTTTCCACATGCCAGATATACCACATAAATGTTATGCACGAGGTCACACATACAATGCACATTGATTGACATTCAAGCATAAGCGTGGCGTAACCACCAGACTTTATTCTTGTTAGAAAATTATGTACTCAGGTTACACACTACGATAAAATTTGTTTGTAGGGCTGGAGAAAAAGAAACAGGCATCTGTTTGAGAAAAGAAGATAGATTTGGCCAAATTTAATCACTGCACATACGATGCAAATGAAACAAATATTTGATTCGCCTAAAGTGATTCTATTATTTTGCCCTGCACTTCAGTTCAGGCCGGTACACAATTTATGAAGCGCCTGAAGTCACGTCAACTTTCACCAGTCCTCCATATGGTGCTATGCGGAAATGAACAGGCATTTGTTTGTGCGCATAATTTTCGTAGTATTTCCTAAAAAAAAAGTGCAAACGATCGTTGCACACCATTTGGCGATAGTCACGTTATCACTCGATGCAACCAAATCAAGTACTCGATGATAAAATGAAACGCGCAGCTAATGCTACATAACGAATGCAATCAAAGTGCGTAATCCAGAAACGAAATGCTAGCAAAATTTTGCCTTTCATCAGCTCGGAAAGTGCGGACATGTTGGTGTCAAGCTGAAAAACAGCCTCACGGAATACGCGTTTCGTTGAACCCATCTCTGTTATTAAACAGCATGCCAGCTACAAATTTTGACAGTGTCTCTGTTAGCAAGCATTCTAAGTAAAAAAATAAGAGGCCTAAAAATAAGGCTGTCAAGCCCCTTTTATTTAGCCGATGCATATATAAACCCAAGCAGTGTAAGAGAAAACTTGACTATCAGCTCGTAATGCAGCGAGAGATTGTTCTCAAAAGAAAAACTTGCACTTAGAATAATTATAAGCTGCAAAAATTACCACTAGACCAAAACAAAAGACATCATGACACTTGAACTGATAAGAATGTTGACGATCAATCAGCGATTAAGCGCATAGTTTACTGCGCTGCACGAAATATCGGCGTTACTTTGACTCCTCCATGCGCCTTTTAAAAAAGACCGCTTTGTAAGGCAGCTGCTGAAGCGTCACCATGGCGCCAAACCGCAGGAACAACAGCGAGCTGATTACAACAAAAATGTGACGGGATATCTTCTAATTTCTTTATAAAATTAGTGTTGGATATAGCACGTGTAGCGGTGTCACTGTGACTTGAAGTCATTCGAAGAACAATAAGCTTCCACTGGATCTTGAAATGAAATATGCACCTGAAGCCAGAACAATCTGGCAATTATGTTGACAGTTATAATCAACTGGTCAAGAGAAAATACGCAAGCCCGTCTGGGGCGAAACAGCGCAATTACAAGGCATAAACCAGACAGGTGGTTTCATGAGTTCGTAAAATTATTAAGACAGTGCGACGAATAGCCGGTCATCTCAGTTATTTTTCATCTGGTTCTCACTGCCCAAACACGGATGTACGAGGACAATAAATTTTTTAAGGGTCTATATTTTTGGTAATATAGCGCGTATAGAGGCGACACTATAAGGCAAATGCTACTCATAAACCGCTGGATACCACCGTTTTAGGAAAGTTTCGACAAATGTATAGATGCTGCTGCGAACATTAATGTGGTGAAGATATGCCAAACGCAGTATTCAACTAAAACTGGGAGGATACAGCGAGATACGAATCCCTGCGGTTACCGCACTGTTTGCATGATTTCACATGTTTCGCACGCGAGTCCTCATGAGTGTACATCAGCGGAAGTTCCCGAACTTACTTCAAGAGCTTGGCGTCCTTCAGTTACGCTGAAATCTGCGAATGCTAGTACTTATTAGTCTTGTCTACATGGAAACAAAGTCACTGGGACCAGATATTCTGTTCGTGGCTTTTTTTTTGCCCGTCTAAGGGACTAAAAAGGGAGCGGGCCACTGCAGAGAATATTTGTTAGGCGAATTTTACGCAAGGTGGTTTCTGAATACATGAAGGTAGAGTCAAGAGAACACAGCGCAGGAATTTTCTCAACAAGATAAAACGGTAAAAATTACAGCTACGCACCTAAAAAAAAAAAAAAAAGCACACGAAGACAGGTGTGTCTGGTTTTTGCGTTCACTTGGTCCGGTGAGCAAACTTAGTTCTGGAGTGCTATCAGTTCTGAGCCCTCTAATAAGCACAGCCATGACATCGACAAATGCAGAAAGCCAAATGTTCTGATTGTAAGCCATTCAAGATAACAGACTAAACTGTACTTCATTAATTCATTCTATTATTTCTGAGTGCCAATGAACAGCCCAGTGACCTTAATAATAATACACTGAACGAAATTTTACATAACAAACTATATTACAACTGTTTTTGCAAAAGGAACTAAAGTAATGAATGGGCAGTAACGCAGCTACTGAGATGGCTTTGCAGATGCGCTATATAGGGTATGCCAACACAGCAACACACTCCGAAGTGAGCGATTGGACCTGGGGATAGCTATCGAATGCAATAAATATTGGCATCATAGAATACCAGCACTTTTATGAAAAAACGAAAAAAAGCAACGACGAGAAAAAAACAAAATTGGCGCGCGGGTATAAGCTCAATTTTCACGTACTACCAACCCCTTAACATAATTGTCGTCCCAAGAAGAGACAACGCCGAGAGACTTGAGAGTCACAGTGAGCACAAGTAAGCAAAGTCTCGGTGAAAGAGCTTGTAGCGCTATACATTAAGCAAAAGGAAAGCACAAGGCTGCGTTTCGCACACAAACTTTTCGTCTCATCTGAACATCGCCTGCATTACACTTGATACTGGCTGCAAAACGGTGAATGGTTCCTTAGCAAAGCAGCCGCCAGCGAATAATTGCAAATTATTACGCTACGAACTGGGCACTCATTACAAGTCCTACGACCACGTTCCCATGCAACTACTTTTTTTTCGTCTTTTTTTCCCCGCACAGCATCAGACTGGAACACCCTTTCCCAGCACGTCGCTGAAATCACTTGCCCAACATCGTTCTTCGAATATGTGTCTTTGTTGGCTGGAAAATAATCTGCTTTTTTTCCTTCTTCCTGTTTTTGTGCGCTTGCGAAATGTAGCTTTCTTGTACAGTTTTTCTGAATGCCTGTGTTTCTGTTGCATAATCAACTGTACCCACCCCTTATGTAATACCCCTAGCAGAGGGGTCTTTAAGGAAATAAAATTGAACTGAACTGAACTGAAATATACTCGTATTGTCGTCTGCTCATTACGGAGCGCACAAGGACTAACAGATAGGAAATGCAATAAAACTTGTCAAAAGAGAAAAGGAGAGAGAAATAAGATGCGAAAGGCAGGGATTATAATCGGAACGCAACGTCCTTCGACAAAAGTTGTCAAATATGTTGTATCTGCCTATTTACTGTCCACAGCAGTACATGCCGCTCTTCTTTCAGTTGTCGTTGTCCAGAGTGCGTTGCGATGAAGATCACAACATGTGATTGGCAATGACCAGGCACTCCGTTGTCTTGTGGATGTTGTTGCCTCTTGTTGGTATACTATAAAGACTGCTATTCAGAATCAGTCACTTGAAAAACGACAGTTATTGTACCTAACGTGTGACACGCCGAACAGTGTTGACCGGGGCATCGAATTAAAGTAGCGCCCAGCGCTTTTTATACAAATAGCCTATAAACCAAAATATAAGCGAGGAAGAGGCGATACATTACTGGAAGGCATCAAACTCAGGAGTATTTGTGGCAGAGAGCAGTCGCCCCTGTTTCATATAACTTATCTTCCGTTCCCTTGCTGAAGCATGCGCATACGGAAATAAAGCAAACTGCAGTCGCTATTGGGATGGTAGCTTTCTGACAGCTTGGATTCGAGTCATCACAATAACTACACCACAAGAATAAACGGGAGAAAAGCTGCATCCCGTAAACGATTAGTTCGCGCTATGTTGATTTCAAGTTTCTAGTTGGCTAGCCCCCCCTCCGCCCTCCCCCCCCCTTCTTTCCCCACCCTCCTGTCAGCCTCCTTACAGTCCGCAAAGCAGAAGCGCATGGACGTAGACTGCTCTTCAGTATAGGTCGCGCTCTACAAACTTATTCAAGCTGCAAGTTTTACACTGTTTACCCGTCGTTGATGGAGGTTTAGCGGGACGGCACCCTTTTAAAGCGAAGGTTTCTTTGGCTACTTTCGCTAGTTTGGCGGGGCTGCTGCCGCAGATGCCTGCTGCAGGATAAGTGCGCATCTCGGCGGATGACTTGTAAATGAAGAGAAGTTTAATAGACCGTTAACAGAATGCACCAAAACAACAGAGGTTCACAACTGGCAGCTTAAGTATGACGGTGCAAGAGATGTGTAAACAGACTCTCGCCAAACTGCAGCAGAAATGATGGAAAATGCGATAAAAGGTTCATATTGCACACAAACAAAAGTTTGGAGGACCTATTCATCAATAAAACAGCCACGGGCACAGACAAAAAAGTTAAACGATACGTAGGTTTGACTAATATTTGAACATGAACAACTACACGTGATTGTTACTAATTGCAACAAAGGGCTTTGACCAACGCCTAAGAAACTCTTCTTCTCTCCAAACCACAATTTCGCTGTTCAAGTGTACAATGACACGCGCACGTAGCCGTAACAGCAGAGGGCACGTAGCCCTCGCAAGGCTGTCGAACCGCGCTTCTTACAGATTACAAATGCCCCAATACACAAACGTAAGCTAATAAATTCTGTTACCTAATATGGGCCTTGAGTCGCACTGACAACATCCAGCTCAAGCGACGTCAAAATAGTTGATTCGAGTACACAACTCACCAAAGTGTGTTCTAATGATATTTTTTTTTCGTTTCCAAACTGCGGACGAGCAGAACGAAGTTGGCCGAACGCCGAGACGCTGTCACGCGTTCACAGAGCCTGCCAAGCGCGAGGCCACTCAAAGTCTCTTTCGTCTGGTGGTAACCTTCGAGAGGCATACGCCCGCCATTTAGCTTTTACGACTCCTTTCCGCCTATTGCAACCTATTGCAACAACTCCACAGAACCGAGACGCTGGAGAGTATCAAGTCAACAACAGGTAAGAAAGCTTCAAGGTATCGTTTAGGCGCATTGACCTAAGCGTAAATTGCTCGGTGCACCGGGTTGCTTGACTGTCAACCGAAAACAAAAAAGCTTACGGGAAGTGCCGAGGAAGTACATCAACACGCTTCTGCTCTGGTCGTCCCTGTCAGCAGTTAAGTCGAAAATAACGCGCAGCAATTGCATGAGGCATGCATGTGAGGTCCGGAAGGCTGAGACCACACTTTCTGCAAGGTAGCGGCAAGAAAGTACGAGATACGAGCGCCGTTTTACCCGAACAAAAGAAGGCCTCAGATAAAGTTGAAAATTGACGCAAAAACCGTCAGGGTGGACGAGCGCAACGTAAAACAACACAAGGAATATGCTAGATTTGATAAGGAAGGCGCGCTCTGCAAGAAGTGACTGAAATCTGGCGGCCATGACTAATCGCCGTTCCACGGCACGACGAAGCTCTGCCCAGGTATGCGACGAGGCAACGCCTGATGTCAGGAACGTGAGGTTCAGAACCCTCACTCTGTCTACACATTGAACGCTTCCTAGAAGGCTCGTCTCACGAGCTCCGGAGAGCATCGCCTTACTCTTCGCTGCATTCAATCGAGCACCCCAAATGACTCCATACTCATCAACTTGTCTCAGAAAAGCGAGGTAACTAACACCATACCAAAGAAAAAGAGTGACTTTCTTATTGCGTGTGCAGAAGTGTTGAGTTGACTTAGGCCAGAGAGCGGGAAACCGTCTGTTGCCCGACATTCAACGATGCGTCGGAACAGGGCGTCGAGACAGACATAACGAAAAGGATAGGTGATAATGAGTATCCCTGACGAATTCTAGAGGTAACAGGAAGAGGTGGAGTCAGTTGACTATTCAGGAGCAGCTGCGCAGACACATGTTCATGCAGGAGTTCTGCAGTGGACACAAAGCTCTGTGGAAAACCAAAGCAGTGTAGTATTCTAAACAAGCCGCAGTTTTCCACATGGTGGATATTTACCTGAAGTTCATCTGTGCATCGAATGCGAGGGCCAACAAATGGGCTTATGTAACATCTGTATGCTGACCAACCAGGTAATGCCAGTAAGCACACCTCTGTTCTGCGTAATAAAAAATAAATAAATTCCTGCATAAACCATGAGCATGTAATATCGGCTTACAGATATCTCTAAAACACACCTACCTCTTAATGGAATAGCGTATCACATATTCAACGAGTTCTTTTATTTAGCGATTCATTATATGCAAGTAGGTGTGTGGCATTGTGTGCCCGTACTCGGCCAATCGTCCAGAATGGTTATGTCACTGTGACAGAAAATGTACAGAATCCTTAAATGTGGCTACATATGTGTCGCACTTCTCTGTGCATACCCCTGTCATTGTCCTTCCCTCGACAAACATCACACATAGTCTTCGTTAACGTGACATTGCAGAGTGAATGTCTTATACACTGTGCACCTGTCTGATTTCGTGCTTGCAATTCGGCATAGCTTGTAAGTGGTGTAGTGCATAAACGTAAATATTGCGCGGAAATAAAGTTGCGACTTTGTAGTGAATAAAAATCACCTTGCATGAGAAAGCAGTATGATCCATGAAATGAAAGTAAACACAATTTTACGCTTCAGAATAAGTTTCATAGGATTTAATACACACCAGTTGACTGAAGGTTCGCTTCACGTACATTCCACCATATGCATAATCTGCATATTTTTTTCTCGCTCTGACGATCATAGAAACGTGACTGTAATGTTCCTGTCACCTGCTATAGCATTCCCGCATAACCCCGCATAGCTTCATTAACGAATGTTGAAGAGAGCCATGAGAAAAAGTAAATTAAGCTTAAGTGTAATGAGCTTGGCATTGGAACGGCGACGGCTACAAGAAACGATTAGGTTAACAAACAAGGGGCAGGTTATGCAAACCAGAAGATCGCAAGAATATAGAACGCCCAATAACGAAGACGAATACAGGCATTCATTGTTGTGTCCGTGCGTGTGTGCCTGCATGTGTCCGTGCGTGTGTCCGTGTGTGTGTGTGTGTGTGTATGTGTGTGTGTGTGTGTGTGTGTGTGTGTGTGTGATATGCGCTGATCTGCCCTTCACAACGATAGTAAACAAACTGGCGCAACATATTTCCTCGTATAACAATGGAAATCGCAACGATATACCATGCTCTCCAGAGTTGGAAGCTTGGTAAATATTTTCTCAAAATGTGGCTGCGAGCATTATTCCCAACGGCATGATGCTGCACAGTTCTGCCCTTCAGAAGCCTTCCCAATCAGGTTAGTCACGGATCATTCGGTTCTTTCGTCTATTTGTAGAAGCCGGAAATCGTGTATTGTCCACCTTACAGGTTGGTTCATCACCTAGTCGCAAACGGCTAAACGTACGTGAATAGCAGGACATCATGTTTGCAATTCGCTCTGTATAGGAAATCGCGACAGGCGAGCAAGTTTCACTGCAGGCTGGGCAAGGGCGAATTCCGGTCAATCGCGAGATCCTACATATACAAAAGATGCCGGTGGTCTTTGGTTTAGGCGCGAGGTCACTTCTAGCTCACACGTAAACAAAAATTCACGTGGTGATATAAAACCGATGCAGACTGCTGGGCTAAAGCAGCTGAAGTTACCTCGGCTCCTTGAGGGGGTACTTCACAGCGAATAGGTAAGACAAAAGGCTGCTAAAATACATACGAAAATATGCTGCACGATTTCCCATAAGCCTATTAAGAACATGAAAAAGAAACCTGAAATTAAACTCGAGCCTCCGTCGAGGAAACCGAAGGCGCGCTTTGTTTTTGTGACCTCGTCATCTACGCCTGCCAATTCCTGAGTGCCCTTCAAGGCGCCGAGAACATGCACCACTTTTCCAGCGGGGTCCACGTTTAAAATTTTTCTACGTATAACCGTAATCCCTCACACGGTAAACGAACGACATGTGTTCTTATTTCTCTCTCTCTCTCCATTCGGCGTCACGCGTTGTTCTGCACTTCCCAGCCGGCGGGTCTGTCGCGACCCGAGCTGAACCAGTAGAAGAGGTTGATCACGATGAAGCTAAACGGGAACAGCACACGCGACACCCTGTCGATCTGCGAGACGCTGTTGACGGTGGCGCCGCGGTCCGCGCGGCGGCGCATTTCGTCTCGGTAGCGCTCGTTGCCCAGCATGCAGTTGATGAACTGCGAGCAGCAGTGTTGCCGGCGCCGGTGGTGGTGGCGGCGGCTGCCGCGTCGGAAACCCCCGTGCAGCCGCTCGTCCTCCTGCAGCGGCCGCACCCGGTGCTTGAGGCGCGAAGAAGGCGGCGGAGGCGGCGCCGGCGGGGCGTAACCCACGAACCGGCCAGGTCCTCGTTGTGACGCAGGCTCGGTCTCCACCACGTGGTCGCAGTCCTGGTGAATGATTGTGCAGAGATAAAGATAAGAGGGGATAGCAGTTACAGGTCACTGGGGTAGAGGAACGGCTTTAAAGTGGCCACAACGTGATGAAATTTCTGTATGCTAATGACTTCTCATCATCATCATCATCATCATCATCATCATCATCATCATCATCATCATCATCATCATCATCATCATCATCATCATCATCATCATCATCATCATCATCATCATCATCATCACAATTTCTTTTCCTCCCCGTCCCATTTCTCCAGTGTAGAGTAGTAGGCCAGAGTAAGCTATAGCTCAGGCCGACCGCTCTGTCTTTCTGCACAGCATAAAGCTCTCTCTTGAATGAATTAGATTGAAAGTGTTGGCAACCATAGTGTCGCCGGCTTCTCCAAAAGCAATAAGTTGTTCAATAATCAACGGATTGTAATATGAGATGGAACAAAACCTATTTTGGAAACAGAGCAGTTTTCGAAAATGTTCTGCAGCCAATAAAGAAAACGAAAAGAAACACACACCCACACAGCAGCAAGACAGAGCGGTCTGTGGTTTCAGATCAGAAAAGAGCCAATCAAGTCAATTCAGTAATGCAAGGTAATTAAAGAAACGCACAAGGACCTGCTAGCTGTGTTATTACGAGATAACTTTCGTTAAAGAAGGTTAAGATATTTAAAGCAGATCGCTGTAATGCCGTATTTCTCCATGGCCAGAGATATTTTCACTGAAAGGGCAATCATTAAGGAGCTTTATTGCTGACCTGAAAGCACATCCTTGCTTCTCAAACTAAGGACCGCTTATGAAAACGTGTTTTGCGTTACTCTAGGACATTGGTTATTAATTAATAATAAATTAATCATTAATTATTGATACATTCGGTGCATACAAAGCAGTAGAAAGGGGAGGGGCTCTATTTGTACCACAGCGCTTGTCTAGTTGTCTTATAATTATTTGTCCCCATTCTTGCGCTGTTCTATCTTTTTTAAATCGCGAGTTCACGAGTGGCTGTAATCAGATATACAAGCACAATGAAAGGCAGACTAGCACAGAAGAACAGAACGAGGAAATAAACAGCGATGTTATCAAGCACTTACTCCGCAGCTGGAAAAACGCTTATGAAACAAAACAAAAGAATACATGAAACTGAACAGTCCTGCGTGCAAAAACAAAAACTGGTACAGTGACTCCGGTTATCTTGACGAGTTACTGTACAGTGACTCCGGTTATCTTGACGAGTTATCTGTGAAAGCGATCAGCGTCTGCAGTGCTAACTAATGTGGCCGGCAGGCGGTTCCACTCATGGCATACTTTAGGAACGAACGATTTGGAATCTAGGTGAAAGTGTTATCGCGCGGGACATTAACTTTGAGCATGTTGTCTATAGATGCGGTGAAATGATTCAACGTGTGGCCAATTAAATTAAGTTACGTTTTGGGGTTTTACGTGACAAGACCACAATCTGATTATAAGGCACGGTGTAGTGCGGGACACCGCGTTAATTTTGACCCCCTGAGGTTCTTTAACGTGCACCCAATGAACGGTATGCGGGGGCGTTTTTGAATTTCGCGCTCATCGAAATGCGGCCGCCGCAGCCGGGATTCGACCCCGCGATCTTGTGCTCTGCAGTGCAACTCCATAGCCGCTACGCCACCATGCGGATAACTCGCGTTGAATGTGAGGTTGTTGTCATAAACTTTGTGAATACGGCAGCGGCAGGAAATTTTTCGACGAGTTGCAAGCAGTGGAAGGTTAACACTAGACTTCATGCTGGTTTCGCCGGCTGCGCGATGATAAGGCGTATAATGAAGAGAACCGACGTATACTGCAGAGCTTCGTGATTGTTGATAAGTGTGACGGCACCGGGGTCTCAGTTTTATGAAGCGTATTCCATGTTTGGGCGTGTGTGAGTGACTTAGTTGTCGTTTCAGCACCGTGGTGAGCAAGAAGGAAGTTACGTTCTATAAAACCGAGCATGCGATTCACTTTAAATATGACTGAGTGAACGTGCAGCTTTGAAAAGAAATTATTACGTGATACGCCGAGGTGGTCACTGGAGAGTTTTGTCTGGCCACACACATGCCTATCTTAGCATTATAGATGACATGGATGGTATATGAGGGGGAGGGGTAACTATTTACTGTGAATTGAGACATCGATTCTACCATGAGCCGGCTACTTCAAATCTTATAAGGCCTATTCACACTTGGCAACCTAACAAAGCTATCAATACTGTGCGCAAACGCCCCGAGAAATGCACTATTGGAGACGGTCGGGCAATTACTGGAACAGAATTCGTGAAAATAGCTCGTTAAAGGAAACAAAAGAAAACAAAAAAAGAATCTTACGAGCCGTTATAGGCACGCGCCGCAAGTTATACTATAAAAAAACATTACCAAGAAAAAAAACCCAAGAAAATAGTTTCCCAGCGTCATGAACAAGATCGGCATCAGGCAAATTTGCATGAAACACACAGACGTTTGAAGCCGCTTCAGCTGTGCTGCTGTAAGCCCGCTGAGAAAAAGCTGGGCTCGAATTTACTAAAGCAAAGTCCATAAACGAGAGCGGGCGCCTGCCGGCCGTCAATGTGTACAAGATAGCGAAGTCAGCAGCCAGGTACTGACAGCGCTTGCGAATCCCGTTCGCTGGCCCCGAACATAACTTAACCGCTGACAATATCACTAACAGGCGAGTAAAAGATATAGGCTGGCTCTTCTTTCTGCGGAAAAAAAAAAGCACATAGATCTCTCAGTGTCGGAAAATACCACGTGGCTGTAGCAGTTGAAGCGATATGTAAAAAAGCAAGAAGTTATGAAAAAAAAAAACATTATCAAGCCACAGGAAACCCTCTACATTATGTTGCTGACAAAAACTTCATCACAAAATACGCTAAAACGGCTGATAACAGTGAACGGCTGCGCTCCCCTAAAAGCAAGGTTCACTGAGCTTGCGATAGCTGAACGTGCGCTTGCGATGCATCCTTCGGTAGAAGTTTGCGACACTCGTGATTATGTGGCACCTCTAGCAGTATTCGGGTCAGCTTTACAAAAATGGCTCGCCGTTTTGCTAATTACCACGCAATTATACGAGAGCAAATGATGGCAAATGCTGCACGGTCTGCTCAATACGTTCGCAATTAAACTAAGAAATTTATACAGAGACCCAAATATTTACTACGAAATTATGGCATGTCTTTGCAAGAGCACCTCTAGATTGCAGAGTTTGTGGACTCGCTTATGCAGAGGTGCGGTTACAGAACGACTGGCGCGACAAGTAAATAAGATAAAAGAAGGACAGACGAGACTTCACCGGATTCGCGATAAGGCATGAGCACTGATCCGAAACAAATTCAACAAGGAGCCGTAAATCCTCAGCATATTAACTCCGTCTCTCGGCAAGTCTCCCCAGGGCACGACCGGGGACGCCTTTCGATCGCGTGCGCAGGGTCTCGACGTTATCTAGAGGCACGAGCGAAGGAAAAAGAAAACCTCTACAGAACATAAACAACGAACCAAGAATGGAACAGAGGTGAAGAGAGGCGAGAAACCAGTGCCGGGGATGGGGGGTAACGTTATCTGCATGTTTGATTGAGCCCGGACCACTTTTGGAGCTCTGAATGAGTGCGCTTCACTGCGGCCAGAAGCCACTTAGGCGATGATTGGGGCAGCATGCTCGACAGGTTCCGAACCTTCTGGTGCGCTGAGCCCCCTCTATCTGAGTTTGCCTGGGGGTCCGTGATTTTTCATGTTTGCACCTGCTAGCCGCGCCAGCGCGCTCGCTGCTTTGGGTCTCGTAGAGAGGTAAAAGCGAATGCTTGCTTCCACATCGCAATCCGTGCGTGAACGCGAGAGCCGAATTCGGCGACCGCGTTGCACCACGTGCGCTGGCAGTTTCACCGTTCAGAAATGGAGGCGTGGCAGCGCGACGCGTTGACGTCGTTTGTTTGCTGACTGCTAGGTGGCACAATTTGCTAGGTGGCCAGAATCCCTTCGCCTCTGACCGCACGCGCGCGGTAACTCGCTTTGCTTACTGGAGACTATTGTGTTGGCGTTTTTTGGTGACATTTTGTTGTCGCCATTTCCGGGTGGCAGCCTTATGTGAACAGCGCTTCTAACAGTACATGGCGGTTGTCCGTAACCGCATAGCGGGTCGTGTGTAGAAACGCAGTCATAGAGACAGCGAGAGCTGACAGTGGAAGCATTGTGCCAGGTTTAGAAATTATACAAGAATTTCATTTACGGAGCCATTCGAATAAAGCTTTCGCAGGAGCGTGTCCCGGCCAATTCCGATGTTGAATGGCATTACAGCAGTTCCAGCAATCAATATCCAGTGGGTCTTGCGAAATAAAATCTTCGCGAGTTCGGCTCCAAGTGTAGCGTAATGGTAGCTCAGAGTGCTGACATAGAGGGAGAGAGGGAGAGCTACAGAGAACTCTTCAGGCGGGTACGTAGCCGCCTATATGCTATTCTGCATAGAGAAAGGGATCGACGACAGAAAGGGCCTAGAGGGAGGAGGGAAGGAAATGGAAGAAAGAAACGCCAAGAAAATGTACTATTATGGTATGTATAGGTAAAATAAAGCCTCAAGGTATATATCGAGTGTTCAAAATTTAGCTTTACAGTTTTCTTAAAATTAGGCACTGGGAGGCACTCGAAGACCACCTGTGCAAATAAATTATGTAGCCAGGAAGATACAAAGTGGATGATAATTATCGCTATTAGCAACCCAATAACCTAAAGTTGAATAATTAGCTTTCAATTGAGTGCAGTAACTGTGTATATTTGTATTTAAAAGTGAGAGGCAGTCGTGTTTCTGCACAGTATCAGATGGAACAATTCTTCTAGCGTGTCTGTGCTCCCAGATATTCGACTCCAAATATTAATTATCGTTCGCATGATTACGCATGCAAGAGAGTGAGGATCGGCGCAAAGCACCTCTCTGATGTGACGTGGCTGTTGCGTGCGGCGTTTAGTCTAATAGGGTGGAGGCATAGGCAAACATGATAACTGTTCCCGTTCCAACTGATACTGCATAGGAACACGTCTGCCTCTAACTTTTCAATACAAACATACCCCCTTACTGCTGTCAACAAAAGGTTAAGTATTCAATTTGATTCAATTCGGCTGCTGCCACTCATGATTATCATCTCAGTTTGTGTCCCTCTGGCCACATAACTTATTTGCACAGGTGGTCTTCGCTCGCCTCCCAGTGCCTAATTTAAAGAAAATCATAAAGCTTAACTTTGAACACCCTGTAGTTAATCCTTGTTGATCCTGGCTCAAGGACACATGTGACCTTTAATTCGTGTCATAAATTACAGCAATCGTGGTAACGCGCCCGCTATATTTGGCCAACTTCGCTTTTACTGTGGTCCTTCAAGCCATCCAGGCTTTAACTGATCCTTGAAAGAGTACGGGTCTGTAATCCAGGCTATGTGAGCAGATCTTTCAGTTATGTACTTTACCTCATCCCTCTGTCGTAATCGTCACCCATCGTATTCCTTTTTTTTTCTTCTTGCCCCAACGCACATTAGCCCGCTAAAGGAGTGTACCTCAGGACGCCTCCTCTGCCCTTCAAATAATTATGCTTATCTGTTTTCTTCTCTCTCCCCCTCTCTCTTATCGTGTGAGATTTGATGGAAACTACGATTGTAATGATTGTTCTAGGCAGTATAAGCAAAGGTTTGAGTTTTACGGAGTATTCCGATGATTCAATGTGATATTATGCGCAAGGAACGAATCCATACAGCTTCATTCTCTTTTCTTTTTCGTTTTAGTTTTCCTTGCATATACCGGATTTGCGAATGTTCTGTTAATTCCTAGCAGTGATAGCCGTTCACCTTCTTTTTCTTTGTCTTTTTTTTTCATTTTAAAAAGGTTGCGCGTATTGTACCTGGTCAATGCCGCAACACTGCTGTGTCGGCTGTGGTTCGGAGTAGCGTTCACAAATTCATGCAGCTATTGAAATTGAATGGCTGACTAACACATGTGCGCTCAGTGCAGATATGACCAGACCATCTATCATCGCCTCTAGCACTGCTGCCGCTTCGACAAACCACGCCATACTCTTCCTTATACCTTGAGCAGACTGAACGATCGGCCTCTTACCAGAGAAAATGTCCCGTGAGCCTGACATAACAGATTATCGGGACAGAAACCGTCCATCCATCCATCCATCCATCCATCCATCCATCCATCCATCCATCCATCCATCCATCCATCCATCCATCCGTTCATCCATCCATCCATCCATCCATCCATCCATCCATCCATCCATCCATCCATCCATCCATCCATGCATCCATCCATCCGTCCGTCCGTCCATCCGTCCGTCCATCCATCCATCCATCCATCCATGACCGACCGACTGACCGACCGACCGACCGACCGACCGACCGACATCCATCCATCCATCCATCCATCCATCCATCCATCCATCCATCCATCCATCCATCCATCCATCCAGCCATCCATCCGACACCTTTAAAATGGGGCAGCGAACAACGCCGCCAACGGCAGAAGTATTGTCTGCTGAATGTGGAGTTGACGATAATCCGAAGATGCTAGGCGCACGGCGTGATCAGCGTCTACAGACAAGACTGTATTGGTAACGCTCGCCGTGACTGGACGCTTGCATGTAGCCGATACAGCGAGCTGTAGGCTTTCTTGTATAGCAGGCTACGCCGGAGTTGAGGAATACTCCATACCACTGCTTTTTTTCCCTTTTTCTCCCGTTTGTTTTGTTTATTCCATATATTCCTCAGTCAATGCAGTATATTTTTGAGGAATGGGATACCAGGCCCTTTAGCGGTCTGTTTTCTCACTTGCTGATCATTCAGTGAACAACAACAATCAGCGTTCTACGGTAGCTTTAAAAGGTTTACATCTTTATAGGTTACTTCTTGCGCTGTAACTAGTGAAAGCCCTGCCATACCCAATATTGAATGCGTGCTCAAGGCACGCAGAGGAGACATCGAAAGGGGGGAAAAAAAGAAAAGACGACTGTCAATGGTAGTGCATTCAGTCAATGTAGTGACACAGCGTGTCGCCATCGCCGATACGCGTTACGTATGAGGCGTGTACTGCAGCCGGGCTCCTCTCGCGCTCACATCTGAACATGCTGCACCATCTAGTGGTGCTGCCAAGAAGTTGGCGCGTGGCCTCCAATATGAGTGATACACCAGTGGTTGCGAACGCCTGCCGCATACCTAGTGGCTTATACCCAGTAACCCAAGTCTGTGTGAAAAAGGCGGATTGAAGTGTGGCCCATACCGACTGCATTCGTGGCGCAGCTCGCTGAAGCGTCGGGCTGCTGTGCTTGTGAAATACGCATTACGTGGATCCGGCTGCGCCTAACAGAGGAAAATATTATTTAAAGCGAAGCTTTCTTTGCCTCTTCTCCCGACTTTCCGGGCGCTGCTGCTGCAATGGTCCTGGCGCGCGCGTCACTGGATTTCTTATAACACCACCAGATGGAGCTCTTCTCCACGCATCCCGGCCGGCGGCGCCGCAGTAGTGTTTCACAGTTTGTGCGTATGGCGCGTGCTGTACTTTCTTAATTATGCGACAGAAATGCAGGTGCTGGACTGCGGAGGTAGCGTGATAGTGTAAAGATTACAATCGTCCATAGTCTGAAGAGAGCGTTTGGAGCTGGCGTCTCAACAGCGCGCTGGCCACGAACGCAGAAGGAGCACGTCAACACGCCCCATCAAGACGGCTCCAAAAAGTGCACTGGGCATCGTGGACACTCAGGCCCGAAAGAAACGTTGCGCGGAACAGGAGCGTCTTCGCTACGAAGCCAAACGTGTTGCAGACCGCATGTATGCAATGTATACGTAGCAATTATAACATTTGTTTGCATTACGTACAGCCCCATAATTCAATTAAAGTTTAACACTTTTGCCAGGATGCGATGTGCCATGTTTGGCAATGATAATGCTCAACCCTCTCAGTGATTATAAACAATGACGCACAACAACGCCTCAAGCAAATATGTCTCCCTGTGTGCTCTGTGGACTACGCAGAGAAACAGCAGTGGTGCACGCAAGGTGGCGTTTAACATCAGTTCACCACTCTCGCATTGGACTAAACGCTGATGAAATTACGCATTCGCCGTCATCATCACCGCTAATTATCGTCAATCAAAGCAAATAGCATACAAAGCTTCGCTTACATCAATTGCCACAGTGCGTGGGATCCGCAAAATGTTTTAGTTCTTTTATTGAAGAGGTTGGAGAACATTAATAAATAGCCAGGAGGACGGAGAGCAATGAAAAAAAAAAAACCTGCGTGCGGCAGCTCATGAATGATAAGTGCATTAAAATCAGTTTACAGTTCAATTTCTAATTTAAACGACATGTACGGCCCCACCTAGGGTCGTCTTGGGGCAACTACATACGACCGTCTCGCCGATTTCAGCACATCGCAAGTTAATCGCGTTTTGGTAACGTTGTCACTGCATTGTCAGATATGTCGTGTCTGTTCGAACTCGTTAAATATAACCTAGGTACCTTTTTGTTCCGTCAAATCAATTACACACGATGCGATAGCTTGATAGCACAATCTTCTCTAATAAATACTAATATTACTAGGTTTGCAATAAAGAGGAACTTTATTTTACCCAATATACATACTAATTATGGCAAGCAAAGCGTCCTTTTTTCATCTATCGCACTCTGGAACGCACTACCATTAGATATGAAAACACTTAAGATTCTCGCATTCAAGAAACAACTAACAGATTACATTCTCTCGATTACTGATGCCTAGTTCATACAACCATTCTTTCAGGGTGGCTTCATTTCATTTTCATTATCATACCATTAGGTTTCTGTTTGATGTCCTTGCCTTACATATACATTCGAGTTAGCAAAACATAATATGTTCGGCACGTCACTTCAGTTTTAGTTTCAGTTTATTTCTTTAATAAGCAGGAGACATACATGCTTACACAAGCTGAAAGGGGACCTCCTGTCAAAAAATATACACATTAGAGGAAATACAGAGCATAAAACAGCAATACAGCAGTCACTAAGTGGAAAATTACACAAAGTAAATGTAGTAAACTGCAAAATAATATAAAGTCAATAGGTAGTCGTAGAATTAAAACAGTCGTTAAAGGAATTCGCCGCAGAACAAGCCAAAAATACTTATAGAGGCTATAAATGAGCAAAAAACCAAAAAGAAAGGAAAAACGGAAAGGAACTGAGCAGGAGTGAAGTGAATAGCTTAGATATGTGGATTATTTTGGCTATCTAGTAGAAAAGTGAATAACGTTTTCTTGCAGACACCTAAAGACGAAGAGCGCTTGACATATATAGTGGGAGGCTGTTCCAAGTGAATAATGCTGCGAAATATTCAGATTGTTTTCCATAATTGGTATGTATTAGCGGCAATAAGAAATTATTGTTAGCTGCAAATATTGTGCGGTTCAAGTTAACCAAAGTAGCCTCAGAAAATATATTTACTGGAGGAGGATTACGCGTTACCTTAAATAACAGTACGGATAACTTATATTTAACAAGATTTTTTACTGAAATATTCTGTGGTTGAGAAGCATATCAGAAGCACTGCAGTTGAATGAGCTCAACAACAATATCTGCATGGCTTGATTTTGCAAATACTGTAGGGGTGCTATATGAGTTGGATATGTGTTGCCCCATGCTTTAATGCAATAATTGAGATGGCTGTGAATAAAAGAGTAATACAAGGTTGGCAATGTTTGTTTGCTAAAATAATATCTAGATTTAAGTAAAATTCTAATACCGGGAGAAATCTTGCGCTTCAAATAGGCGATACGCTTCGTAAATATTAAGTTTGAGTCAATAATTATTCCAAGAAATGAGCATTCGTTAACTTCACTGATGTCAAGAGAGTTTAGGTTGACAGTGGGAATGAATTTTGGAATCCTGTGATTCGAATTAAAAAGCATAAAAGACATTTTGGTAGGATTTATTCTTAGCGAGTTAAGCTGACACCGCGTTAAAATATTTGTCAGATCAGTGTTTAGCTTAGTAGTCAGAGAAGTTAGTGAACGATCGGTTGCAAGTAATGTAGTGTCGTCAGCGTAAAGGAAGGCCTCAGTTGCTGTTAAACAACCGGGTAAATCATTTACATAAAGCAGAAATAGTAGTGGGCCAAGTACAGACCCCTGCGGGACCCCTTTATTGGTTATTCTGAATTTAGAAAGTGAGGAACTAAAATACACAGCTTGTTGTCTATCTGTCAGGTAACTTTATATAAGTGCTAATGCTGGGCCATCGACGCCTACTGCCCGTAGTTTAGCAAGTAAGATGACGTGATTTATGGATTCAAATGCTTTGGATAAATCGATAAAAACTGCTCCTGTGTAGAAACCGGCATCTATAGCGCTTTTTATTTTATCCATGAAAGAAAGTATAGCACAGTCAGTGGAGGATCCTACCCTGAAGCCGAAATGATTTGGGGGAAGAATGTTAAATTTTGAGAAGTCTTTGGTTAAGCGTTTTTCAATACATTTTTTGATAACCTTGCATCAGAAAGAAAGAATAGTAATAGGGCGATAATTAGAAATGTAGGAGTGGTCACCCTTTTTAAATACGGAATAATTCTTGCTTTTTTTAGTTGACTTGGAAATACTCCAGTCTTAAAGATCAAATTGGTAATATGAGACAACGGGCGAGCGATAAGATAAGCCACTAATTTAATATTAATAGAACTGATTTCGTCCAGACCTGCTCTTGTAACATTTAAATCATGTATGACATTGAATAATTCATCTGGGCCAGTTGGACATAGGTACAATGATTGTAAACATCGTTGAAATGATAGTGGAGTTTCAGTGGTATGATCAGAGGGATGGTCACAGAAAAACTCATTAAATGCGTTCGCGATTTTTTCTGCTTGTTCACACGTGGCGTCTGATGAATGAAGCTTACTTAATGGTTGAGCCCCATGTCGTCGGTTCAAGAAGGAATTTATTATATTCCACTGCCGTTTTGAATCTGTGCCAGCTTCAACTATTCTGAATTCATATTTTCTTTTGGCTACCCTGAGCAGCCGGTTTAGCAAGTTACAATAGATCTTATAGCGAGTTTGAGTCGAATGTTAAAAAGGCGTTGTTTAACTTTTCGGTACAGGTTATCTTTTTTACGTAGGCTAGTTAGTAGAACATTGGTTAACCAAGGGTTCTGTAACGCTGGGACATGTATTCTGCATTTTACAAAGCTTGTAGAATTAGCAATACATTGCTTTATGTTCTCCGAAAAGTCATTAAATGCAACTTCAGCGTTTGACTCTGAGAACACAGAACACCAGTTTAGCTCACCGACGCGAGCGATGAAGTCGTCTTTATTGATCACGGCTTTATAGAATTCATGACAAGGTTTATATAATTGATAAGGAAGTTTAAAAAAGACAGGAAAATGGTCAATGATGTTAATTTCAAGTACACCGCAAACTGGAGGGCACATAAGGTTGGAAAATATGTGATCTATTAAAGTGGCCGAAGCCCCTAAACTATATCTAGTTGGAAGGGAAACCAATGATTCGAAGCCAAATCCATGAAGGCAGTTAGTGTAGGCATTAGTAGCAGCGCTGCAGTCATCCAAAAGATTGATGTTAATGTCACCAAGAACCACCACATCATTCTTTTCTGAAGACAAGTTACCAAGTATAGTGTTCAGGTCATTGCAAAAAGCAGATATAGAAGTTGAAGGTAACCACCTTCACATAACCAACAGGCAACCGACAATTGTCTGGCTCGCATCCTCCAGTTCAATCCACACAGCTTTACAATTTGGCACTGAAAATGATATGTCATGTGTTCGTTTGTAACGCACATCTGGAGATATAAAAACAGCGACACCTCCGTAGCTCTGATGAGGGTGGTGGCAATATTCCGAAGCATAAGAGGGAAAGCCAAATAAATCATTATCTGCATGTAAAAGCTGAGTTTCAGAAATGCAGGTGAGAGAAAATGTGTGGTCTAAAGATGCAAAAAAGTTGTAGATTTCATCATGGTGTTTTTTTTAGACTTCGAGCGTTAAAGTGAATCGCAGATAGGCATGGGTTTCTAAAAAAGATTTAATTTGTTCAGTTGGAAAATAAGATGACATAATCGAACGCCACAAAATAGGTTAGTTTCTTGAACCTCCCATAACTACCGGAAGACCGATAAATCACCCTCGGACAAGATACTAAAGACGCTGTTATTTATTAGTTGTCAACGAGATTATATTACAGTGCTTTTTTCATGACATTTATGCCCATGTAATACTTCAGTTATGCTATTCACGCTAAAACCTGTAAAACGATTTGTTGAAACTGCTGTAATTTGTGTTTTATTACGTTTACTTTGTAAAGGAGGTCCCATTGATAACTTTGACTTCGTGACCTCCTTCTATATATTAACATCTTGTAATCTTTCTGAACATCTCAATAAAAAACGATTCTGATTCTGACTCTGTTGTTGATATATTTCGCGTTTCGCGGGTTCACAGGTGGCGATGCATGTAAGGAAACGCAGAACGACGATATCGCACAATATTGCTAATTTGCGCCACGGCTTTGAAGACTGGAACGCCGGATGTGTCGGGTCACTGTTGCTAACATGCCTTGGACCAACGGTAGTCCAAGAAAATGTGGACCGCCAGTTCACCAGTGGTTTTTTCTGAGCGTCTCTGTAATCTGCTAAAGATACGTGAATTCCTTGAAGTAGCAACAGCTGTCACATTTTTTTTGTTTGAGTGGTAATTTGTACTAACACTTAATGAAACCTTGTTATAGGTATAGCCATTGCGGATTGCCGTGCGAAGCCTAGCCGTGCAGTAGGCAACGCGAGCGCACAAGCATGGCGAGGATTAGGGGGCCGCGAATGAGCGTTTGCGACTTTCGTTTTGGCCTTCTGACGGCAGTGTCGTCGCGACAGTGCCTGTAAAAGTAAGCGTGACGAAAAATAGCGCTGAGAAGGGAGATACTAACAGAACGTAACGCAGTCGACCAGTGCATTTCTTGCGCGTGGCGGGCTATGTTCGTTTGCCCTCTGAAGGTTTGACTGCGCTAACCAGCAGAACGCCACAGGGATTGAAAGTGCTCGTCCTTCGAGTTTCATGCAGCTTCGCAGATATGGCGCAGAAAATGTCACAGCCAGACGACAACCTGCCTCCTTCAGACAGAGACACCGGACAGCTTTAGCGCGCCTGTACAGTTGTCCCCGCGGACATCAATTAATTTTTCGTGATTAGCATACGCTATACAGACACCCATGTTTAGAAACAATGCTTTGACGGACCAACGCTTACCTGTTCTACGTGTTCTACACGTTGCATGAGGATCCAAAGTCCTTTTCTCCTATCTGTTGGTCGGCTACAATATGAATAACCCGCAATAATTTTTTTTGTCCACACTGCTTTCTTTCTACCTGTTAACAGCACGCCTCTCAATTTCTTTTCCATCGCTTCAACGTGGACTGACTGCCATTTGCAGTAGGGAAGGGGAGGAAGAGTATAAATGAAAGGCAGAGAGGTTAACCACGATTGAGCCTGGTTGGGTGCCCTGCACCGGAGGAAGGGTGATGGGGGCGAAAAGAGTAAACGAAGGAGAAAGTCCAGTGTTTATGTCGCCGGCGCAGTGAAAATTATCGGCGCTGCATCACAGGCGGTCTCTCAGTCCGGCTGCCTTCATGAATTCAATTCAACAAATTCAAGTCGCAAATAAGACGTTTTTTTTGTTGTATGAGTGAAGAATCCTTTAACACAAGTGCATATTTATTTTTTCATGTTTCTATGTTCATTGTGTGTTCGTAGTTGCCATGTCTGTATTTGATTTTTTTTCTTGCACTGTATATTATTTTCACTATTTAAAAATACCCTGTGATGTAAAGTCTTTCAAGCTGTTCTTTTGTAAGTGTATCACTTTGCCTGCTGTCTGTATGGTCCCCAGGTCCCCTCAAGTTGTCTATGACAACTTTTTTGCCTGGAGGACCCCCAACATTTCGTTGTAAATAAACAGAACTGAACTGAAATCGCAGCAGCGCTTTCGTGGCCTTCCGTAGCTGACATAAGCGAGGTCATGGTTTTGGGATCACGTTCAACAAGAATGTTCTTCCGCATAGCTGGATTAAAGCAGTGCAGAGAGCAACTCTTTCATATTCGAAGAACGGGCATTATCAATGTAAGTATGTACCTCGGTGAGGATGATTCCCAAGCTTACAGAAACCATTGCATTTGCTCTCCTTTGGATACTGCCGGAGGACAAGCGTTCGTCTACGTTCTCGTATTAATTGCTCTGTTTCAGAGCTCGCACGTATACGGAGAGGAAGAAGAGAAGGCTGTTAGCTACAATGGATCGCAGAGGCATGCCGTTTAGTTGTCCGCTACAGAGCGCCGTCTTGTTATGGGTCTGTTGGCGCAGCGTGATAAAAGTGACGTAGCTACATGGCCTACTACCCAATACTGCCAAGCCCATCAAACGAGGCCAGCAGAAGGGAACAGTGTACGTACTTTTCTTATTCTGCAGGCGCACTCGTCGATGCTAGGCAGAGGGGCGAAAATGTCCGCGTGCTCCTCTTCCTCAACGTCGGAGTCGCCGGCTGCACGTTCGTTTTGCACGGCTTCCCCTTCTTCATCAGTGAGGGGAAACTCTCCGCTGCCGACCTTCAGAAAGGGATAGAGGATGGGGAGAGGAGGCAATGTGACAGTAGGCGGTCCATGTTAGTGTCTCATCGTCAGTGTCACAAGGCAAATTGGTGACAGAAAAAAACGAAAGAACGATAATCCTCACAGGAATTTCTGAAAACACTGATGCACTGCTCGGAGCGTCTGAATGCAGGGATCTTCCTTGTCCTTATCGACCCACGTTTCTCGATTTTAGTTTCTTTTGTGTGGCCTCAGCGCCGCACTTTCTGTAATGAACTATGCAAATATGCTTGAAGCATCACTATTTAATGGTTCCTTAACCATCGCAACATGACACCGACCTTTGTTTTTTTATTCTACATTTTAATGCATGTCAGTATCTGGCCAGTAATATCAAGCAAGAGGGCAATGTGTTGTCATTCCTATGTCTCTCCTTGTCTGTTTAGCGCTACATAAAAAAAATTTTGGGGTTTTACGCGCCAAAACCACTTTCTGATTATGAGGCATGAAGTAGTGGGGGAATCCGGAAATTTGGACCACCTGGGGTTCTTTAACGTGCACCTAAATATAAGTACAAGGGTGTTTTCGCATTTCGTCCACATCGAAACGCGGCCGCCGTGGACGGGATTCAATCCGGCGACCTCGTGCTTAGCAGCCCAACACCATAGTCACTAAACAACCACAGGGGCTAGCGCTACTTAGGATTTTTAATGCAACTAATATATTGCGATTTGGACAGATTGACAATACGGGCGATCCACAGAAGGTGTCGTACACGCGGAAGATACTCAACGAGGGCACTATTTATTTATTTATTTATTTATTTATTTATTTATTTATTTATTTATTTATTTATTTCAGTACACTGTCAACCCCAAATGGAGTTTTCAAACCGAAATGGCAGTTACTTTTGTATCATTAATACCACAATACCATGGTGGTATTACCATGGTGGTCATGCGCTGACTGCTGTATTGGCGGTGGTGGTGTATTAAGCGTTTGAGAGAAGGTTTTGTTCTTCAACTAAGCGAGCTGATGGCATTGTCCGAGATGGTAAGGAGAAGCAGATACGGGTGCGCTAGCGAAATGAGTAAGCAGGGGAATAATGGACCAAGCAGCCGCAGCTTGCTTCTAATGCAGCGATTAGACAAGAAGGTCGTACATGATCGCTCGCATATGTGCATAAGTGAGGAAGAAAGAGGTGCAGAGCCTCACAGTCCTATTGTATCAAGTGGTTTGGTGCTATATTCATAATATAGCGAATATTTCTGAATATAACCTTCAAGAGGCAGCCTGCATGTACAAGATGGTCGCACGCGGGTGCAGGTGGGGTTGATAGTTGATAGCGGTTTTCGTGTATGACCCGATACAAGCCCGTCACGTAGCCGGGTGTACAGATAGAGAGGGGAGCAATATTGTGAGCATACAGAAGGCTACGTGCCGCTGATTGTTTCCATGGCCCCCTCTCGTCCCGCAAAAGGGTGGTAAATGGAGGGCGTATGGGTGGAATGCTGAAAAGGTAGCAGGGACGAGAGGGCTGGATTTAGAGCAGAAAACGTGAAGCTTTTCGCGGTTTGGCCAGAAAGAAGCGGCGAAGCGGATCGAACTGAAGATGAGGTTAGCATTCAGACGGGCCAGAAGCTGACTTATTGAAAGGTCATACGATCGGTCGCAACAATATGGCTACGAGATATGCCATTTTACGGGGCTCCGGAATTATTTTAGACATTTGGAGTTCTTTGGTGAGTACGTAAACGTAAATAGTCAAGCAGTGTTGCTTTTGGCGAACGTCGGAATGCTGCTACTGCCGCGGAACGTAGTCAGGCCCTTGACCTCGGGCTCAGCACCAGAAACACCATAGCCACAGAGCTGACGCTGTATATATATGTTGTATATGCTGTATATATATGTTTGGTGTAGACCATTTAATAAAAAAAGTAGATTTACATATATTATAGACTGTCTTTAGATTTCTTATAAGCAGACTACTTTGCCATTCTATAGGTGAACATTTGTTATAAAAGAATGTAGACGTATTAAATAAATTGTCTATAAACAATCTACTGACATTATAGACAAGTATCTAAAGGCTTTATATAGACTGTCTAAAGAAAATTTGAAACGGCATTAACTTTGGTTGCTTATCAAAGTGCGACGAAATCACCGAACTCCGCGTGTTCTCCGCCAGACTGCCCACGGCAAATCGATTGCTCGACAGTGCAAAGAAGGTGCGAAAGCTTTTTTTTCCTTGCTGCGTTCATACAGAGTTACAACACTGTGTAAAACGGAGGCTTACCTTGGTGAAGTAGTGAACGCCCGCGAACTCCAGGAGGGTGAAGATGACGAAGGAGAAGCACATGATGACGAACCAGTCCAGGGACGTCGGGTAGGGCACCTTGGGCAGGTCTGTGCGCGTGTCCAGTCCGAAAGTGGACAGCGTCAGCACAGTGGTGATGCCTGAAGGTTCAGGAAAATGAGCGCAACTTTTCACGCGACAGTCTCCCCGAAGAACAAAGACAGATCATATCTCATTGAAAACAATCGCTTACAGCAACATGTAGCCGTCTCTACTGGCTACGGTACTGTTAATCATTTTGTAAACCGCTTGCAGGCACATTGGCTTACGTGCAATACGCTTCAATAATACCTACATAGTAGATAATGTCCGCGCGCGCTCACAAGATTCCGGTTTATGTAGTTAGATAGAGTGGCTGTGGAATACTGTGTCATTGGTGGTGATTGAGTATTCACTGTAATGCAGACACTATTTGACGATGTTGTACTATTCGTATATAACCAAATTCCAAACTACGCCATGCCTACTGCATTCTGCATACATTAGAGTTTATCAGTAAGACACATGGATAGCTAAACACGCCTTTACAAAGGTCGCCGCCTTTTCTCGTGCAAACAACAACATCGCATACCTTCTAAGCCTATCCACTGAAGCACTTCTCAAGAGTTGGGTAGCACTATTTTTCGAGAAAATTGTATTAGATCAGGCAGCGTGCTGTCTAATGTACAGTGTGGAGTGATCACGCGTCATTCCGTTACAAGTGCCTTATACGATATCGATATGCCTCTCATTTCTTCAACTGAATAGGAAACCATACGTGTTCCTCGAAAGGAAAGCCTCGCAGAAAAAAAACTTCGCCCTGGTCTATATATATATATATATATATATAAGGGGAGAAGAATCCTTTTAAACGATGACATAAGTTCTGTTGATCTTTGTCAGGGCGGATTGGGTTAATCGGAACAAAAAATGGGTGAGAGCGAAAATCTGGGGCCGCGGCCAACAAACGAGAAGCGAATTTTTAAAGTTAGGGTGGTGCGTGATTAGTGGTAGCAACAAGAGCGCCGAATAACTAAGGCGCCAGGTATTGAGGTGAAGCTGTTGTGAGTAAAACCACTTTGCAATTCCGCCCGAAAGGCGAAGCTCCGATTGCGATAGCAAATGAGTAGATAGTAAATGAGTAGAATGAGTCTGTGTGGGTTTATTTTTATATATATATATATATATATATATATATATATATATATATATATATATATATATATATATATATATATACACACACACACGCCCACACAGACTATGGTTGATTTGGTAGTACATTGAAGTGAGTCATCATGGTATAGGAAGAAAGATTAAAAGATTACAAGACAAGAAGTTTACACCGCAGAAACAGTTTTTTTTCTGTTCTTCGTAATTAACCATTCAACTTTATTTACTAGTTCGTAATGAAGAAACTATTAAGTTGGCAAACGCAATATACACATACAATGAAATGCACATGTTAGAGCACTTCTTACTTTGATGATTGCTTAACGTAAACCTTTCTTCGCTATTGTTACAAGGAAATTAACGCTGCCTAATTTATTTCCACGAACAGAAACATTTTACGTGTTCTCGCGATAGCATTCTGAAGTATTCATAGCACATAATCTTGATTTTGTTTCTCATGTGTAACTTGTGTTTTGTTGTATGCACATCGACTCTGACGCGCATTACATGAACAATAATATTGTGATAAGAGAAGCTTCTCTATGCCTATTCACATCGTACAAATTAGAATGCAACGTGAGATTTCAGTCAACGAAGCACTAATTTGCATACAGGGTTGAGACGCCTGAGAGGCTGCTTTAAGACGTCGCAAGGTAATCGGGTTTCTACGAGGTCGTCTCCATGTACTTGGCATATACTTGACTCACCAAGGCCAACTCTGTCCGCAGTGGCTTCTCTGTTAATCCAGAAGGACACCCATGAAAGCACGACAATTAGTATACATGGGACGTAGACTTGGATCAGGAAGTATCCCATGTGCCGCTGCAGATTGAAGTTGACGTGAAGTACCGAGAACAGGCCTACAAGGGGAGAAGAATCCTTTTAAACGATGACATAAGTTCTGTTGATCTTTATCAGGGCGGATTGGGTTAATCGGAACAAAAAATGGGTGAGAGCGAAAATCTGGGGCCACGGCCAACAAACGAGAAGCGAATTTTTTAAGTTAGTATGGTGTGCGATTTGTGGTAGCCACAAGAGCGCCGAATGACCAAGGCGCCATGTATTGAGGTGAAGCTGTTGTGAGTAAAACCACTTTGCAATTCCGCCCGAAAGGCTAAGCACCGATTGCGATAGCAAATAAGTAGATAGCTGTACGAAGCAAGGGTAGTAGTTTTTTCGGCCGTATAAACTCGTAAGTTAGTAAATAGTAACTACGAGGGCGTAGAAAGAAACAGACACACAGAGGCAGCGCTGTCACTGTGTGTCTGCTTATTTCTACGTCCTTGTTCAGTCGAGCTTACGCATTCTGTCATGAATTCAAACCAATTAGCCCGTCAACGTGTTTTAACTAAATTAACCAGCACGGTGTCACGCGCGCACAGGTAAACATGAACACATGTCGCTCGATGAGCGCGGAAACTCGCTGTGAAAATTCTGGAGTGAGGAATCGCGGCAGCAGTAAGCGAATTGACCTTCATGCATGTCTCGCTTCAGGGCGAACTAAACATCGATAGCACAGCGTATACGAAACTACCGGCACTACGCGCACTCTGCAAACATCGCAGATCACTTTGAAGATGAGGCCCACGTGGGCGAGCACTTTAACCACGTCGCAGATCGCTTTCAAGACACACGAGCGCCGGCAACGCAGATCGCTTTCAAGACACACGAGCGCCGGCAACGCGTCCCTACGGCGTCCGCCAAAGCGTCTGCTACGGCGTGCGCGATTCGCGTGGCCAACGCCGTAGTAGATGCCGCGGTTGTTTCCAACCTGTACGGAGTCTCGGGCGAGGAGAACATCGAGGCACCATATCAGCCGCCGGAGAAGAACGCACCTCCTCCCTCGCGTCATCCCCCTGCTTCGCGCGCCACAGGAGAAGGCACGCATCCGGGCTGCGTTACTCGCTCCGACACGCGAGATTGCACCGCGTTCGCCGGCTCAACCTCGCAGGCTTTCACTCATACGGAACCTCACGGCGACGGCAGAAATACGCCCGAAGTGCCCATGTAATTGCTATCACATTAAAACACTTTGCAAACTCTGCCTCAAATCTTTGCAACTCATCATTCGCACGAGATTAAACGTAAGACTCTTGATAATAATAGGGAGCAGTTTCGAGTGGATAACCAACGACGCGATGATGCAATGATAGCAAATAGTCCGGTTCACCGAACTTTCATAAGAGGTCGTGATGAAATCATAAGCTGGGTTCTAAAGGAGAACAAGAAAGAAAAGCTTACGTGGGCCTTTTGCTTAATGTGAGTTCGAAATAATTATAACAGCAATTTGCAGAAGCCAGTTGGTACGTCCGCATGCTATAGTGATTTGTAAGAACAAGCGCCGGCTTATATGACAACGAAGATAATGCTAATGAAAGTGACCAAGCAACGACGAAAAGTAGTTACGAACGAAAAGCTTCTTAATGTTCTTTTTTCATTTGTGCAGCTTCTGAGGACGCTCGCATTTTGCAGTGACCTCGAACATAACATTACCGCAGGAAGTGTAGAATAGGCAAAGTAAAGAAACATAGGGAAATATAAGATGTGAAAAATAAATGATAGAAAAATGTATGACCCCATGTATTAGTGAACTTTCGCTTTGACTTGCTTGGAGGCGTTGCGCAAACAGTCGTATTCGTGCTAGCTGCTTGTAACTACTATAATCAAAATCTGTGCTAACAATGCGTCATATCTTTTAATCAACGGCGCAGCTTGTGGGCTACAATCGTATCCTGTGAGCATGTGCAGAAACAGTACGTATTCCAGACGTCCAAATCGGTACTGTGCCGTTCTACGTAAATCCTGCCCAGTGTGCAAGCACAAAGAAATGGCTACAGCAAGAATAGAATTCAATATTTTGTTGAAAATTAGTCGATCTGTTGAAACAACAGTTCATAGACTTCGACTAGGCACTGCCTATACTAAAATCTTCCTGTATAGGATGAGAGAAACTAACAGTGCTACATGCTCCTGTGAAAAGGCTGAAGAAGACATAGAACACCTTCTTCTACACTGTAAAAATCACGATTCTCCCCGCAAGAATCTCTCGAAAAAACTACATGGCTTGGATAGACGGCCACTATCGGTTGGTAACAACATTTATAGTCCTGCAGAGTTTTCGCCGACGGGGTCTTAGGTCTCCCACGTGGGGACGTCGAAGTGTTGCTTCGCCGCCGCCTCGCGGGCCTGCTGGACGGCCCAGAGTTGGTTGCCGAGGCTGGCTCTACGCAAGGCAGCGGCCCACCGCGGCGGAAGGGTTCCAGAGTTTGCAAAGTGCGGGGTTTTGTTTACAGTGCCAGAGAATGTGAGTTAAAGTGGCTATCCCTAAAAAAAATTTTGGTCCATGATCAACAAAAAAACTTGAAACGATCGCTGCCCGCGCCTTAGTAAATTTTCGGAGGAATAAAAAAATATCACAAAAATACTAAGTCATACAATAGGTATAGCTCGCATTATTAACAGGCACCCTTAACTGCATGTTCATTGTGCCTTCGTGTTCATGTAGCATTTGTATTTGTTGCATTTAGAGTGCGGTATTGAAGTGCCCAACATCTTCTGTGTGAATATCTTGGTTTTGTGAACATTTATGCTGTGTGAACTCATGTGTTGCCTGTGAACATTTCTGTTTTGTGAGTATTTATGCTATGTGAACTCTTCTGTTGCGCGGACATTTATTTATATTGCAGTACTGAGATTTAGTACGTGAATCTTCGTTCATGTGTTTATTTTTCCAGTTTGGTGATTGTTGACAACTTTCCGGCCATAATTATCACTTAAGAGAAGAGGAGTAGCCGGCGCCACACATAGGCACCAACCTCTCCTTAAGTACGTTTAATAAAAGAAAGTACGCCAAATTGACGCCTCCATATTTAGTGTTCAGCGCGCACAACAACCGCTTGAATATATGCATGATTGAAATAGCGTATCAGTCACACACAAGGACAGAGACAGAAAGGTAGACTGAATAAAATAAAGTTAACTATTTCGCAAGTCCGACTGGAAATAGTGTACGAGACCGTATACGCTTGATAAAGTGGCTGTCAGCTTAACAACGCTTGAAAAGTGCCCTCAATATATCTTCTCGCAGACTTACGACACCTCTCGCAGTCTGCTCAGCAACAACTTTCCTTCTTACGCGCACCTGCTTGAGAAAAATACAATACATTGGAAGAAAGACTGAGTGCTCGAGGTGGCGTATACCAGGAACCACGAAATGCTACACGCATTCGCGTATAATGCGCGCTCTTGACAACACAGAGGAGCGATAAATCTTACGAGCCTGGCTGCAACTATCGTGACAGCGTTGGAGAGTGGCCTACGCGGTCCTTCGCGCCCGACAGCTTGCGACAACTCGTACTTACCGTTATTAAAGATGTACGTCGAGTTCCGGTAGGGGTAATTAATGAGGTCGAACTGCGACAGCGCGAGCCCCGGTATCAGGTCCACAGGAAGCGTGGAATCCCATTTGTACACGAGCTGGTCAGCCGTATAACCATCTGGAAGAAGGACAAAGAAGGAAACTCACTGTTCGCTGAATTGTGGAGTTTATCGTAAAAGAACAAGGCTGACAAAACTGATATGTAGACAAAACTCATATATAACAATAAACCATTATTTTTTACCGAACCGGGACTGATCCGGAACTGTAGGACACTTTTTTTCAATCCGGAGCTAAACCGAAAGAAAAAGATTAACAGGTTCTTTTTAAAAGCTAAAGTTGTAAATCTTTTGTGGAGCTTGTCAACCTTGCATTGGCCTCACTTATGGCTCAACTACGTTACCTCGTTTGTAAACGCACACCGCTTTTCCGTGGTTTTGAAAAGTAGCAGCGCTGTTGGTACGGTTTTAAGCGTATTACGCGCCAGGGGTCAGACTAGGCGTTGCGTTAATCCGCAATATTTGCATCACATCCGACGCGCGGACTCGCCAGGCTGTGATGCATGCAAAGTGCCCGATACAATGGAGCACGTACTTGTTGCTTATCCGCAGTAAGACCATCAACGGCAGATAGTTCGTTCGTTCTTCGTTAGTGTCAATTAGCAACAGACCGTTCAGATAAAAAGTTTTACGGGGCCTTCAACGGCACATACCACTAAAGTGAGCCATCAAGGCTCTCTTTGAATATTTAGTTAACACAGGCCTATATTCGAGGCCGTGAACACGAATCTGCATATAATCACATACTACTGCCTGTCCTCATCATTACTCCTCAGTTTAGTATTTTTCTAAACTTCCTTTTCCCTCTGAGCACAGTAGCACACTGGAGGACTCACTGCGTTTCCTTAATATTCTCTCTCTCTCTCAATGAAGCTTCGCTTCGCAGTGAGTCGAGCATTGGTGTTGGATCTGCGTAATTCCTTTGTAACTCCGCATGGCTTGAAGAACAAACAGGTATGATCTTTCAGTGCACCTTAGCAGCAGCGCCGATTTTTTGTACAATATAAATTTACGAAATTTTCCTATAATTAATCTTCGGTTATACAAATGAACCAAAACTGGTTTGAACCAGCTTAAACAGTTAATTTCTTAATTCTGGATTTGAACTGGAACTGAACCGTTTTCAGTGGGCCGAAATGAAAACTGGAACAAAAGAAACGTTTCGGCCAGACACTCTGCTGTTTACTGGAGGAACAAGTTCTTGCGAGTTTTCTGTTTTTCAGTGGGCTATATAATCGAGCTTCGCCCCTCTCTTCCCTACTCCACAAAGCTCATGCGGTGAAAGTGGCCTCAGCTGAAACATACCTTCTCTGCAGATAGCATAAAATTCATCACACAACCTGTGCAAAACGGAGTTTTAGAAGAAAGCAAGGACCTGAAATGAGGACCAAAAGTTGCCGAACAGTGCTGTGAGGCGCAAGGGGACTTGTGTTTGTCAGGCCCAAGGCAAGTCCCCGGTGTTGACAGGTCTGCTTGTCGAAACATTGGATTTCGTGGTCCGCCCACTGTTGATCGCGTTATATATATCGGTAAACTTTTTGAACCTATGCGCTTAAGCTTCCTGCGATCCTTTTCAGCGTCCTGCGCGTTGCAAAAAAAAAAAATAAATAAAAATAATTAAAGTTGTTGCTATTTTCCTGTTTTTTTTTTAACGTCGTGAACAGCAGGTGGCAGTTGCCATACTGGGGAAAGCAGTGGCGTAAGTAAACCGAGTGTGCGAGCATAACACTGGATTCAGCTGGTTTAGGTACAAGTAAAAAGAAAAAGAAACTGAAAACAAGGAGCAGCTGTATGATATGCCACTGGCCAAAGTTCATAGGCACCTCGTCTCGCTGGAGGCGTAGCACAGTCAAAATCTTACGGATCACGAAGCCAACGACCGAAACAATCTTCTGGCGGCATGTGTAGGCGGGAGCCTGACATTTAACAGAAGACTTGGCCTTTGTGATGTTACTTCTACCATCCTCTTTATGCAGGTTCTTAGCGATCCTTGTAGAAGTAAATGTGTTTTTCTGAGTATTTCAGTCACACCTCTTGCTGAAAGATGTAAAACAACGACAAGAGCCACGCAATTTGGGACGTTATCAATCAAGAACGTTCCCATAGTTGCGAAGAAACGCGCAAACTCGAATTCAACAGACGTTCTTTTCCTGAAGGCTGGAGCGTTCCGAATAATAGAGCTTGTAGGTAAGGTCAACTGCATGGGGTCGGAAACTGGGGGGGGGGGAAGGGGGGCTGGAAACAGTGCCTATTTTGAACAACGAAACATGGTACGGAAAGTCTGTGGCTTGCTTGCAACAGTGTTGCCGCTGAGTCTTGCTTTACGTAAATCGGCGGCGCCAAGAAGTAACTTTCCTAATAAAACCCTACTTCGGTTGCTCACTCATAACCTTGGTATATTCTGAATCATGGTAAGTGAAAATAACTCGGACGAAAGCCTCTTTCTCGTGAAAAATGTGCCATTCTGCTAACTACATGTGTTTCTGACCAACTTTGATTTTGAACTTTCCACTGTTGCTCACTAGTGTGCACATGTCCTCACGAAAATATGGACCTTATGATTTTTGGCATGACGGTAGTCATGTTGGTTGTTCGCTAACGCTGTGGATGACATTTCTGTCGGTGTTATAAAGGAAACTAAGGTATACTCATCCGTAATGAAGGCAACTATTCCAGGAATGTTTGAATCAAGGCGTTCTTTCCGGCGATGAGAAACTGGTGGAAGTGATACTGCTTCATAAGTCTAGTCTTAATAAGCTCATTCTATATAAAATATATCGTAAACAGTGCATTTTATATTTCCTATTCATTATACATTTCATCCCGCTACGACCTCTGCATTAAAGGGCCCATGTCAACTTATATTGTCCTGCCTCATACTATTTGCATCTCCTTGTTGCAGAATAGATCAAGTAAATATAGTTCAATCGCCACGTGCAAAACTTACTTTCTGCCCTTCATTCATTTCCAGCGCGCGTGCTGAACGGAACCGTCTTTCATTGGAGATCGACGATACTGATGTGTGTTTGTTGCTATTAAATATTTTATTGTTAAATGACTACCTTAGCTCTTCAATCTTTTTCTTCAATTCTACGTTGTGTTGCTTCCTCTGTGAATATTTGATGCATGTGTACTTTGCAGTTTTCATGCATGCGCGTGATCATGCTTTTGTTGGATTTCACAGTTTCTCTCTTCTTTAAACCATGCGTTGGTTTTCTTTATAAGAGTGTAAATGTATAAAAGCTACTGTGAACTGTAACGAACCCAAATTATTTACATGCTACCTAAACAAATTATCTGAATAATGCAAACTCTCAGCGTGAATGCTTAAAGAACAGCATGAGTGGTTCACTGCAGCTTATAAAACAAACCTCCATGCCTCTGTTTGTTTTTCTATGAAATCATTTAAATATCACCAACGAGTTCCTGCTGATGCAAATTTCATGATTAATTACGGGCCTTTAGAACTTTAACAGAAGCTCCTGAGGGCTTTCGCCAATACCTGCATCTAATTTACTCTGTTGTTTGCGGTGTTCATTCGCGGCTGTGGTCGCGTGTCTGTACTCTCCATCTCTATCTCTACTTCATTCTTTTCTTTCCACCGCCCCCCTCCCCACCCCGTTTTCCAGTGTAAGGTAGCAAACCACATGTTTCGTTATGATTAACTTCTCCTTTCCTTCGTATCTTTCTCTCGGTTCATGCAAAGTTTTTCTTTGGTACGTCACCTCGTCTGCCTGTGATGTGCACCCGAATATCGGCCGCACACACGGCCGACGTAGTGTATTGAGAGAATGCGGAGGCGGGAAAACATGTATAAGCTCTTATCAGCGTATTTTGCAGAAGTGATGTAACATTAATTTTACTCGCCGATGCCGTGGTCTGCAAATTTCTGACTCCGGACGCATGTTGCCGAAGAAGCCATGAGAACAGCGACAGCAGACAAAACGCATTTAGAGACACAAGGGGAACTGTAAAATGAATTGGCAAGCAAATATTCCAAGCATGGTGCCTTTTTATACCGTGAACGTTGACAGAATGGCTTTGAGACCTCCTTAGTTAAGAAGTCCGAATAAACACCCTGTAACAGGCGCTATGTAGTTACTGACGCAGGCTGTGTCACCTGTGTTTTTGTAGGGTGTATTATAGAAGAGTTGTGATTACACTTACAGCTGCCGAATGTCAAGGGGCACGACTGGCGGTCCATCGGAAAGCTTTGAAGCTGCATGGGACATCTGGCCTTAATTGTCAGCCTGCGGGAAGTCGAAAGAAGCGAGTTGGTGTTATTAGTAAGCACCGGAATTGCCCTCAGTGCACAGGCGATCGTGTTATGGGACGGTAACGATTAGGCTAGCTTAATTACCTGCGATCTCATAATGCTCTATGTTCATATAAAGCGGCAAAGGAATCGTTTACCAATTGAGCCAAGAAACTTTCGGGATACTATCGCGTAGATGACAGTTTTTCTTATAACATAGTCATCAAGGTTCACCACTCACTCACTCACTCACTCACTCACTCACTCACTCACTCACTCACTCACTCACTCACTCACTCACTCACTCACTCACTCGCTCACTCGCTCACTCACTCACTCACTCACTCGCTCACTCACTCACTCACTCACTCACTCACTCACTCACTCACTCACTCACTCACTCACTCACTCACTCACTCACTCACTCTTACGACCAACAACTTCAATCATTCACGCATTTTCGGTGCAGCAAACGTATATCACGTTACCGCTTTTTGATTGCAATCGAATTAAGAAAAAAAAATCAGCAGCTGCCATAAGTGAAGCCACCCTTTAATGGGACGCGGCACTGCAGTGTAGTCTACCAAGGAGGAGGACAAGGAGAAATAGACGGAAAGACAGGGAGGTTAGGCAGTTCTCAGACCGGCTGGCTACCCTGTGCTGGAGAAAGGGGGTAGGGGAACAAAATATAATAGAACAGCGATATTACAAAAAAGGGGAAGAGTAAAATTACATTAGAAAAAGGAACGGAGAATACGGCACTGCTTAAAGTCTGTCCCTAAGACCAGTCCTCCCCAAGAAGCGCAACAATGCTCTTAAAGCCTTCTGTGCTGAGGATGGTCTCGGCCAGTGTCCCGGGACCTTTCCCCCGACAAAGCGCGTTTGACAAGACCATATAGCAGAGTTTAAAGTTCTTTCCTGGGCACACTGAAGTGGGGACACTCACAGAGAAGGTGGTCGATTGTTTGTTCGCAGTTACAGTTATCGCATGTAGGGCTGCTGGCCATTCCTATCCGAAATGACTACGCAGCTGTGAAGGACACGCCAAGCTACAAGCGGCTCAGAAGCGTCTCCTCAGCTCTAGGTAGTCCTGACGGAAGGCGGAGCCGTAGCTTCCGATCCAATTTGTGTAGACGAGCGTTGGTGAATTCCGTCGAGTTCGTCTGTACGAGTGTAAGTTCACGTACAAGCGAACAAAGCCCTCTAGGCGCGTCTGTTCTCGATAATGGTATAGCTACACAGTGGGCATCATCATGAGCAGATCGGGCGGCCTCATCTGCACGGTCGTTTCCGTAGATACTGCAATGGCCCGGCATCCACTGATAAGCTATGTTGTGTTTTTTCTCTATTGCGTGGTGGTGAAGAAGTCTTATGCCAGTGACTAATTTCTCATTCGGTCCATGAAGAAATGGCGACATAATTCACTGGAGAGATTGACCATGCTTGTGACGGTTTTTCGATTACGAACTCTAGAGCAGCACGGAGGGCGGTGAGTTCTGCAGCTGTCGACGATTAAAATGTGATGTCTTGAACTTTATGGTGACGGACTTCACGGGAATAACCACTGCTCCTGCTGAGCTTGCAGAAGAAACTGTACCATCCGTGTAAATGTAAAGGCGTCCGCTGTGTTTCTCACGCAGGAGCCGTAGTGTGGCTTGTTGTAGAGCTAAAAATGACGACTGTGTTTTCTTTTGGATTGCAGGAATGGTTAGGAGGGCTTCGACGGAATGTAGGCACCACAACGGTAATGGTGGTTTTGCTGAGGGCGTGAAGTTCGGGGGAAGCACTGCAAGAGGCGAAGCAGTAACGTCTCTGAATGCAGAAAGTAGCCTAGAAGCAGAAAGTGAGGCAAGGTGGTGTGATGGAAGCCAGGCGAAATGCCTGATGTACATTCTTAAGGCATCGACGCGAATATATGTTGTGATTGGGTCATCACGAGCGATGACCATAGTGTCTGCTGAAGATGCACATCTCGGAAGGCGAAGGCATCTTCTCAGTGCTTGAGCCTGAACCGACTGGAGGACGTGCACGTTTGTTCTTCGGATCCTGCCCTGAACAGGTAAGCTGTAGCGCACGAACCCGAAGAAAAGTACACCATAAAGTTGAAGTACCGCTCGTACAGATGCACCCCACGATTTTCCCGCAAGAAATCTCAGCACATGGGTGATCATATTGAGCTTCTTTTTCATGTAGGCAATATGAGGGCTCAGGACAATCACGATCTATAATTACTCTCAGAAAGCGTTCGTTATTCTCATAACTAATAGCCTGTCCATTGATTTTAAAGACGTATGGGCCCATCGCCTTGCGCGGGAAGGCAACCAGGGAGCACTTCTCAGATGACAGCTCTATCCCCGCTCTTAAAGGTGGTTGTACATGTACACGCGTCACCCCTGATGCCCAGATGCAGATGCCTGCGTATATTGACAGATGCATAGACCGTTGAAGTACGTCAACAAGGCCGATGAGCGCAAGGTTAAAGAGAGTGGGGCTCAGGACTCCACCTTGAGGCACAACGTGACAGGTACAGCGGTGCGTTCTTGTACCATCTTCTGTCTGTACAAAGGAGGTTCTGCCCTTCAAATAACCATAAATCGATTGGTAGACACGGCCCTCCAATCCAATGTTCCCCAAGTCGTCCAGAATAGCTTCATGCATTGTCGTACGCGCCTTTCACGTCCAAGAACATCACCGCAGGTAATCTCTTTAGGCTTGCTTGTTGCTGTACAGACGAGACAAGGTCAATACCATTATCTATAGAGAACCGTCCACGCCGAAAGCCGGTCATAGCATCGGAGTATATCTCGTTATGCTCCAGGCACTACTCTAGGCGAGTCAGTACTATCCTCTCCATCACATTTCCAAAACAGCTGGCTAGTGCGATGGGGCGATAGGAAGCAAGGCCCAGAGGAGATTTGCCTCATCTGAGAAGAGGAACGAGCCGGCGGGACTTCCACGACGGATAAACAAATCCGTTGCCCCACGTGTCATTGTATACGGTTAGAAGAAGAAACCGAGCTGTTTTACCTGAGGTTACACAGGGCCATGTAGGTGACACCATCAGGTTCAGGTGATAAGGAAAGCCTGCATGCTGCCAAAGTTACTTGAAGCTTCTCTAGAGGGGACAGATTGTCCATCGGGAATGTCATGACATCGGTGCGTTTCGTAGACTACTCGTGGTGAACGCGGAACCCTCACCGGCAACCCTCGCGCAGAAGTCTTCTGCTACTTCAATTTCGTGACGACCTTGGTGGAGAGCAAGGCACTTGAAGGGGGGTTGTTGCTTTGGCAATGTTCGTAGGCCACGGACAATTTTTTATATTTGAGATAGAGGCTTGTGTGGATCGAGCGACTCGCGTGGCTCGACCCGCCATCGCACATCGGGCCCAAGGACTCTGTCTAGGTGCCTTTTTGGACTTTTTCAGGCACAAGGAAGGGCCTGACTGCCTCTTTGCAGAGCCGACCTTGGGACCACTCCACCTCGAGGAAGAAGAGAGTACCGGTCCCCCTCCCCTTCTCCCATAGAGCACCCCTTTTCTGCCGCAAGGCCTCGCCTATTAAACGCAGAAATAAAGACGCTCAAAAGAATATTTCCATCTTAGAGACTGGAGCACATTGATTCGGCGCTGAATCTTCTTCTATAGCTGTCTCGCCTCCCTCAAATTGTAAATGAATTTGGTGAGCCTACACCGTCGTTCAGCAGGGCGACGAATTGCTCGGAGCCGCTTCAATTCCGTTTCATATTCGCAAAACTGGGATAAAGGTGTAAAATTAGAGGCAGCGTTTTGAGTAGCAGCTTCGGTTATGCCTTCTAGGTTTTCAAGAGAACTTTCTTCATTTTCCTGACAGTGCTTTCCTTTTGATGACCTGTACTTTGACCAGTCTATCTGTGAAGAAAAGGTAATGTGCGACTTGCCTACGCCCTTGATCTTGTGTGAACATGGTCGCTTCCTTGGTTTCATAGTCCACAAACAACTGTACCTTGTTACTTAAGCTGCGTGACACAAACGTCGGGTCGAGAGAGCTGCTATATGTCAGTCCCTGTAAAAACATATCACTGCCGTAATTTACACAATACAGTTCATGATCTGACGCAAAGGAGAAAACTCGACTTCCCCGACAATCCATCTCCTGGCTTCCCCATAGTCGGTGATGCGCGTTGAAACCGCCGGTGATAATCCACGGCCAAGGTGTCGCTGATATCAACGCGGTTAATCTCTCCGTGTCAGAACGGCTTGAAGGTGAAATACACGCACCTACTAGCGTGGAAGTGAGCTTATTACGTTTTACTGTCAGGCACACGTATTTGTTGTTATCATTAGATGTTACTGTATGTTCAATATAGGTAAGCGCGCACCTGATGTAAACGATGATTTTACTGTGGCCGTTGCAGGTAACAGACTTGAAAGCGTCGTAGCTAGATAATTGTATGGCATTGTGAAGGCACAGTTTGCAAATGACGATAATCGGAAACTGATTCTTAAATACAAATGCCCGATTATCCGAAATGCGGGGTTTGAGGCCTCGGGCAGTCCACTGGAAAATCTTCTTTGATTTCTTCACAGAAGCGCTGCAGAGGAGGAACCATGACGCTTCTCCAGACATGACAGCACCGGATTTACAGCATTCACGATTTGAACTGCACTATGGGCAGCCGGAGTACGAATGCTAGTTAAGAGCACTCGAAGGGTATTCATGAGGGTTTTTACCATTGCTATGACCTCCTTATCTTGATTGTTGCCACAGAGGCGTTCCGAACTGCCCTTGGATGAGTGATGCTGCGGCTCTGCTGGCCGGGCAGCGCTGGCCACACGTCAGGTGGACCAATGATACTTGTGGCCTTCTCAGGGTGCTTGTTGCTGGCATTGCTGGGCGGTTGTGCTGGTGGGTGGACCGTCCGCGGGATGGGCGCATCCCTAGCTTCGGCAACAGGTTTACTAGAAGGTCTCCGGCGACGACAGCACCGACGTCTTGCCTTGGCAGCAGCCCCTCTGTGAGTGAAACCGTCTCTGGCCATTTGCTTCAACACTTGCATCTCCTTCTTCATGTTTGGGCAATCCTTTGAAGACACATTGTGAGGGATCATGAAAACTGCGGCACTTGCGATATTCTTCATGGCAGGCGTCTGTACTGTGTGACTCTGAGCATCGCGAGCACACGGCAGAATCTTTACAAATAGGACTGAGGTGTCCCGTCTTACAGCAGTTCCGGCACTGAAGTGGTCTTGGCACAAACGGCCGCACTGCATGTCGGAAATGACCAACTTTGGCCTGTGATGGAAGGATGCCTCTTTTGAAAACAAGTTTTACACATCGCGAAGGCGGCAGGCTTGTAGTATGAGAAGACCTTGCGTCAGCGGCTTGATGAGAATCGGAAAGTCACTTTCCCTGATGGAAGTGTCGACATCGTAAATAACCCCTTCTAGAGTCCTTGCCATCTGGTATTTAAGAGCGTACATTGGATGTCCCCCGACACATTGACTTTGTCCAATGCATCCAGCGCAATACGTTGCGGAACGTCGATAGCGAGAACATTGTTGCGACCGTTGATCCTCACGTCTGTGATTTGTTCCGGGGCGAGGGCCTCTAGAGACACAGACGTGGCTTGACGATTAAGCCAGTTAAGACTATCAGCAGCATCCACCGGTACAAACCAAATAGTTTGAACCGGTGGCCCTCGCGTAATCATGGTATCCTTACTTACTGAAAGAGAACACATATGTAGTCTTCTTTTTGCTTTACGCCTTGTAACGGGCACAAAGTCACGTTCATACGAGCTTTCATCACTGACCGAAGAGTATATAAGTGTGCTCGGGTGGCCGGAGCGCTTTCTTGGAGCGGCTGCAGTCGACGTGGAAGGTATGGACGAAGGACCCGGTGATTCCACGTCCATTCCCGCAGTCACAGGAACGGCGTCGTCCGCAGACACCAAAGAAAAACTTGAAAAATTACAGAGACTGAAACCAGCGTTCTACAAATGAATCACTTCCGTAGCTTACCAAAATTTCCAATAGAGACGTATTAGTTGCATATACGCCAGAAATCTTATTTGTTATGGTTATTTTCCTGCTTATTGACAACGAGAAGGGAGTCATTGGCGGGAAAAAATTTACGCAGAAAGAAATTCAGAACGCGGACGTTCACTTATTCACGAGCTCTTCAAGGAACGAAATAAAGAGAAGATGCGGTACCTGGATCGGTATTCCTTACTTCACAAGTTAATGAGGCCGTAGCGATCGATCTTACTTTTGTAACACAGACAGTTACGCACCTAGAATTCATATCGGTGGAATTAGCACCTCTATGATACTGAAGCGAATATGATAAATCGCGCACCTTGCGCTGTTTAATGACGCACTGTTTGCCTACATGGCTCTCTTCCGAGGGGAGAGGCGCTAATTCTTTTAGCTATTGCGCAGATCACTCGCTTAGAAAGAAATGCGATCGCGATGTTTTGCAGGCTTCTATTTATTGAGCAGGAGCGCCGCTTCGATATATTAATCTTGAGTTAAATAAACGACATTAAAGAAGAACAGATAGCAGTAGAGAGATTCCATACATAACGGTGTGGCACGCATAAGCTTTATTTGTTCATCAAAAGAAGGAAGAGGAGGAGGAAATAAAGAGAGAAGGCAGGGATGCTAACCAGAAACGTGTCTGGTTGGGTAATGCACTCTGGGAGACGGGAAAGAGGGAATAGAAAGATAAGAGAGAGAGCGTTAGGGGAGGGGGAGGAAAGCCACGGCGAGCTCGCGCACGCACGTAGAGCGCCTGAGCGAGTCAAGGACGTTCACACAGGCCAGTCGCCCTCAAGAAAGACAAAAGTGCCTTCATAGCTTTGTGGGCCGACGGTCGATAGGGACGGTCTTCAAGTAGCACCTGCACATACAGCGACCGATCGTCCAGTCGTCGGAATGCGATAGATATTGCTTGTCTTTCCGATTGAATATGATGACAATGACACAATAAATGTTCTATGTTCTCTTCCCCACCGGAGACGTCGCACGCAGCCCTGTCATTCTAATCAAAGTAGTGATTGGAATGATTAGTGAATGATTAGTGAAATTTACTCCCAACCACAGCCGGTATAGAAGCGATGCCTCACATCGGTGAAGCCCGGGTGGAGGTCGGAGTTGTAGCGAAGGGTTCAGTTCGTACAACCTGGTGCGCCTTATATTTGGGGTGTTCCACTCTGTTAAAGAGAGCTTGCGTGCCAGGTGACGAAGCTGCCTTGCAGCGTCTGTCCTGGAAAGAGGAACGGGAATGCTGTGTTATTCGTGATGTGACTCTCGAGCAGCTTTGTCTGCTTGATCATTTTCACTGATCCCGCAATGGCCAGGTAGCAATTGGACAATAATTTCGTGACCTATCTGTTTGACGTCGGGAAAAAAGTTTGACGATTTCATATGTTAGCTGTTCGTGAGCTCCACGTCCGAGAATTGACTGCATGCTGTGTAAAGCCTGTCTCGAGTCGGAAAACACGGCCCATGTACCGGGACTCTCTGTGTGAATAAATTGAAGCACACTGCGCAGAGCCGTGAGTTCTGCAGCCATGGACGTCGAGACATGTGAAGTCTTGAATCGCAGTGTTACTTCTCTCGTGAGTATAAACAAAGCACCCTCAGAATTTGTCGGTGTGGTCGATCCGGCAGTATAGATGTGTACGTGGCTACCGTATTTCTCGTACAACAGGAGTAAACTCAATTGTTTTAGTGCAAGTGGTGGCAGATCTGACTGTTTCTGAAGTCCTGGAATTCTCAGCACAAACACCACGGAGGAGACACCGATCTTGCCGCAGGTGGGCAAACCGATGTAAGCGAGGTACGATATGCACTGAGAGTTGTGCTATATCACGCGCGGGGTCTTTCTAAGGTGAGTGCAGCGAAGTGGTAGTAAGGGGTCCGGGCAGTGTGCCTGACATGTACCCGCATTTTCTCGATAGCGATGGGCGTCGTAGTTGAACAATCTTGAGTAATGGCAACAGTTTCAGCCGTTGACGCACTGCGTGGTAATCCAAGGCATGTCCGCAGAGATTGGGCTTGAATGCTCCGAACTGTACGCAAATTGGTCTTGCAGGTGTTGTATACTACAGGTAGGCTGTACCGGAGCAGCCCAACCAACAATACCCCGTACAGCTGTAACATGGATTGTGTGGACACCCCCCAGTTCTTCCTTGCAAGGAACCTGAACAGATGACATACAGCAATGAGTCGCTTTTTCACGTTGTTCACGTGACGAGTTCAGGACAAGTCTCTGTCAATCACAACACCCAAGAACCTGCGACTTCTTGTGGACGATATCACTAGTATATGGATTGATTGTTCATCAAAATAACAGCAGCAGGAAAGGATGTGTTATATGGTGTCGTCGCAATAGCAATAGCAGCACATAAAGATAAATTGCTGGCTTTAACCTTCGGAAACTGCACTGGGAGGGACACCGTAGTTGAGGGCACCGGATTAATTTTGTCCACTTGGGGTTCTTGAACGTGTCCGCAATGCACGGTGCATGAGTGTTTCATTTAGACTTCATCAAAATTCGATTGATGCGGCTAGGAATCGAACCCACGACCTCGTGCACAGCCGCGCAACTCCATAGCCACTGAGCAACCACGTTTTTTCGTTATTTTTTATTCCATGGTATTTATTAGAATGAATAAAATAATGCACGTACTGGAACTGTTTACAATATTATGAACACCAGGTGGTCGTAACTAATGACAGGACGACGAGAAGTACATACAAAGAAAATTAACGTCATACAAAGCCTTCATTACACAAAAAAAGAAAACTAGAAAGGAGTACAGCGTCACGACGTACCGTTTGATTTGTATTTACTGACAGGCCTGCAAAGGTTATGGAAAACTCGTAAGCAAAACCGAAATGTAGAAAGAATAGTTACCTAGGATAAATTTTAGTCAGTTCATTAGGCACCTGAACGACAATTACGATCATAATGAATATCGACCGGATTAGCATGTACTTCTGATTACGTGTTTATCTTCTACGGCGCTATCACAGCGCGTAGTAGCGGTTGCACCAAACACTGTTCGCTACGAAAACAGGAGGCATTTGTGAACACGACTCAAAGCCGCAAGCAGCACAATAAAGTCGCGTCGCAACGACGTGACGGAGCGTTTAGAGAAGCCAGGATTATAATTTAATAGACAAGAACAGAAGCCGAGACTAACTTATTCGTATACTGGACTCGACCTATATCTGCACAAGAAGTCAGCAGAGCTTGTGTATTAGTTCAGTTGCATGACTAGTGTTGCTAGGGCACGCGAAGGTCATTCCAAAGAAGTGGCTTAGCCCAAGTAATTGACATTGGGCTGCTGAGGCTGGTGTCCTATTTGAAGACAACTGGGCTCTGTGACTACGTTTGAGTGTAAAGCTGGGTAAGGATGTTAAGTGCTCGGGGCGCATCACATTTATTCATTCTCATCGATTCCTCTTCCCGACCCCCCAGTGTAGAGCAGAGTAAACGCGGCGCAACGTGGTCAATCTCCCCTCCCGGCCGTTCCCTTTCTCTCTTTCGGCACAGCGATGGATTCAACCTATGGCCTTTCAGATAAAGCGCCGTATGAGCTATGCAGTTTTTCTCTTATGGAAGCAGCGAGGTAACTGTGAAGGCACAAGAGCCCAGCCTAAGATGAATAAAGCCTTGGAACCAGGCATTAAGACGTGCACTGGCGTCACACAATGGAAGGCCTTATCTTTCTTATGGGATTAGCTCACGCCTAAATAAAGGACGATACTTTCACTATCCTTTGCGTCTGAGTTTTTCTTTTCGGCGCTAGAAAGTGCGTCGTAAGAAGTAACTCTTGAAAAGACGTGTTTTTGAATAGCTCAAGATTGGAGTAACTTGCGAGCTTCGACGGGCATATGTGCGAATATATATTGACGGTAGCGTTCGTCATTTGTCGTATTTATTTATTCTTTTTTTAGCCTGGGCCGTCATTATCAACACACACACACACACACACACACACACACACACACACACACACACACACACACACACACACACACACACACACACACACACACACACACACACACACACACACACACACACACACACACACACACACACGTGTTCAAACTAAGCGTGATGTCATTTGTTTTAACCGGGGTTTTCATTCCTTGACAACTTTACGTTATTTTTAGATGGCCCGCGTTAGCTAATCGTTTTTTATCAAAACTAGACATTTGCGTTTCTTTAAGAGTAAGATTACGTTAAAAAAACCTTGCTCATTGTGTAGCATTTTGTGCAAAGAAGACGAGAAGACACCGAGCTTGCGTGAAACAAGGAGTTCATAGAGTACAGCAGGAGCTTAGCAGTTTTTCTAATTATTCAAACAATGATGCCCATTTAATTAACAGGTGCTATTGATCATGTCTTTTCCTGCTATGTTATGTTCAGAAAGGAGTGCGGAAAGGCCGCAGGGTGTATAAGAGGATCGGCTGCACTGAAATGTTGATAAATATACAAAATGACCAAATTTTATATTCTGTGAGGAAATTTATTGCAGGTGCGTGCATCACGCTGTTGAATGTTCATATTATTGATACACAGAAATTCAAGTGTTGAAGGGAACTATTTCAAACTCAACGTTACTGAATGACTCAAACGTGCAGTGTAAGTGCTTCAGGACTTACATTGCCCACAAATCGGTGCAGAACAGCGCCTAAACAACGCACGACAGACACTGCGCACGACAAACAAACAGCGCACCAGCGCGAACAGCACACGACCAACAAAGTGAATGAAGCGCTTCCCACTATGCGCAACGTTTTAGGAGACTGCATCGCCATGCCTAATAGTGCAAAGCTGTCTGTTTAAATAATGTGAAAGAAGCTCACTTTGATGTATATTTTATGTTTCACAAGTACCGATAACAGTATAGCGAAGTGTTATGACGTTCTGAGACTTAGGCAGAATCGCTACTGGATTTCCTATTCGGTCGCGGAGGGAACGTTTCGATGGGAACGAAACTCAATAAGTACAGAGCTCATAAAAGACTTCATCACGCCTGAATTATTCGAAATTCTTCAAAGGACATTCCACGTAGCCCAGATTTAGTGTTGAAGTCATACATTTATTGCAAGGGTCTTGTAGTATAGTACTAGTATTGTGAAAAAAAAATTACCATACAAGTCATAACTTTCTGCGCACTCTCAGGCAACTAAATTGCCGGGGACCTCGCGAGTCACGTTAAAATGAGCGCAACGCTGCTTACGCTACATCTTGCATCTCGCTGCTGCTATTCTGTGCTAACTCTGGCGACCTTGCAGTACCGGCCACGTGAATCGTTTTCTGTTTACTGCGCCTGCTGTTGCGCACTGCCGAACATCGCGCGCGTTTGTCAGTACGGAACCTGCTGGCTGTTAAGCAACAGCGAGCCCCTGTGTCAAGTCGCCTATGTATGCGCGTGAGCGAGTTTGCCACCACCTCCACTCGTTGTGTGCGCGACGTGAGACGCAAGCTGAATTGCGGAATGGGGCTCTCCATTCCATTCCATTCGCAGTCCATTCCGAAGAGTGGAAAACCTCGTTAATGCCCCTCCTTTTAACGCGCCAGGATTGTGAAACTTGCACCCTTTCCCCGCTCCTGAAGTGGCCGAGCTGAGGCAGTCCACTTCTCCGATTCCAGTAAACAAAACGCTTTCCTTATGATTCTTTCCTTAGGGTGCTACATGCGCTTGCGCGCCTAGCAACCAAAATATATTTTTTGAAGCCTTAAAGACGTCACAAATAATGTTACGTACTATGTTTTTCGTGTGCGTACTACTTCAAAAAATGAAAAGCATTGTAATTTCTTAAAGTACGAGCTTTTTTCTTGTTTCATATTTACTCGTATATGTTAACGGGTATCATTTGTCTTCCAGCGCATCCCTGTGACTCTGTTATTGCGCCTTCTGGTTATTAGACAGTGTGTGAAAAGATGTGGCGCGTGTTCCAAATCACCGCGGATTCGTGCAGGGTGCAACCATTTGCAACGTCATTTTGGCCTCCATCCTTGCATTGTAGATCAAGCATGATCTTGCTAAATCGAATAATTTTTGGCAACTACAAACTGCTGTCTATAAACAAGCTTAAACCTTAGAACGCAAAACGGTTTCGTGGTCTTCAGATGCCTAGATTCAAAACTTTAGCGGTTTTGTAGACTCGCCTAACTTCAACATTTAGCGCTTAAGCACTGTGGGAAACCAGCGCTGCCTAGTGGACGCTCGTGAAAAAAGGCCTTCAGCGACGTCTAAGTGAGAAAGCATATTTAGCGCCAGCAAACAAGGACTTAAGGGAGACGACACCACGATGCGCTAACCTGGCGCTAAAATCAAGTTGTTGAAGTTAGCGCATTGTGGTGTCGTCTCCCTTAAGTCCTTGTTTGCCGGCGCTAAATATGCTTTCAGTTTACCAGCACGCCCAACAAATGTCAATGCTAAGTGAGAAAGTGCCGCCACCTTTAGTCTCGCAAACGTACGCGGTGGCGCAGGGGGCACGTTGTGTTTGCGTACGTTTTAGGAAACTGTAACCTTGGCGAGGCTGGCCTGTTTTTATTTTTCGTTTCTCTCACCGTGAATAGCGAAAATAGTGATTAAGCTACGATCATCGACGACAAGGTACTTGTGAACAACGCTCTAGAAGTGTCTTACGCAGAAAACCACGTGAGAGCCACGTCACGAGGAGCTGCAAGCGGATACTGCCGATCGTGTTGCCGTACGGTTTCAAAAGGATCGACTGAATGTAAGAGGTCCTGCGAGGATACCATGCAGTATATTGCCTTTTTAGGTTGAGAAAACGAGGCCTGGCAACGGTGGTTGAGGGTCTCAGCGAAATACAATTTAGGAGTATAAAGAAGCTATGAACGCCGTCGAAACTCAGATAAACAATCGCTTGTTCCATTTCTCCACAAACCAGACGCAAAAAGTGAGAGTTCCTTCGTAAGCAGAGTGACTTTGATTTCGTTGGAGCCGCTTATGGCGTCCATGAAGCCGAAATCGAAGGAGCGTCCCCGTTAGCGCCACAGCAGCTTGCCGTTAGCAGTTCGCGGATCGCCGGCAGACGGCGGTCTTGCTTGCAAACGGTGAGATCTGCCTGTCACGCAGATGATCTCCCTGCGAGACCTCCCTGCGGCACAATGACGTGGCCATTCAGCGATAGAGGAGTGGTCGCGGCTACGCTCTGGCGTCGCAGCCCCCCCCCCCCCCCCCCAGCCTCACCCCCGCCACTGATATAGTTGATATAGGGCCTTCATGGTTTACTTCGAATCTGTAGCTGACATTTCTTTAGAACGACCAACGCTCCCAAGCAGCAATGTTGTGTTGCGGTTGTTGCCGCTTTATCCTCTACTCACAGTAATTTAACGCGGAGGAGAAAACACGCCGATACTTGCGGTACCGCCAGCTGCGACGCGAGCACGGCCGAGCCTGTTCGCTGTGCGCCGTAGGTAGCCATGCACTGCAGCAGAACTTGTATCGGAAATTTCGGTGGTGCTAAACGTTTGACCGTAGGCATGGTTTTTTTTTTTTACTGAAAAGAACATTACGCGTCACTTCACCCTAGCGGACATCATTTTGCCTAGAACGGAAGCTGCGTAACCAATGTTCGCAGCCAATGGAAGCTGCGTAACCAATGCGGCCGGTGCTTTTCTGCAGTAAACACGATATGTTCACCGTGTATGTTCGCCGTGAGATCGTATCATTAGCATTGTCATTTTCTTACCCTTCATTTTGTCACCAGGCGCTGTCAAACGCACCCCGTACGGCTGGAAACCTAGTGGGCATTTATAAGCCGGTTGGTACTAATATTACTCGTAGCGTCCCGAAAAAAAAAAATGCCGGCTGTATATAGTCTTTGTACTAAAAAACATGTATATATTTTTGTACCATATAAGTATTGCTATTTTCGCCTTCAATGAAATAAAATGCACACGGATATTTGGCTGGACACACTGAAGAAATAGTGGAAACGGCGTGCGGTCGCACCTGCCTGAATCCAACATCGCCGTCACTCATGCTCGTAGTCGTCACGAAACAATAATAGAATGACAGAGCTATACTACGGCTTTTCTAGTTGTGGAAATGAACCACGCAGGAATAGCGACGTGCCCCAAACTTTTATTTTTCACGCGGCTTTTGAACGTACCCCACCTTGCATTTTCTTCGGTCTGTATGACTGAACAATGCGCGCGATTTGCGCAAGGGGCGGTGTGTAAGCTCGAAACTACAGCGCTGGTTACACACGTGCCCATCCCATTCCTACTTCATTTCGAAATGTTCGGCTCTCATTTTATCACCATTCACTTCCCATTCCCATTCCATTCCGGGTGTTTGAAAATGTGTAATTATTCCGGAATCATTCCAACTCCTCAGCAACTCTGGTCACGAGTACCATTAGCTGCCCTGCACTTACCGTCATTCTTTACCTTCTCCCACACTCAACCCATTCTGTTTGCCCAAAGCGTTCAGTATCGTCAAAGCACACTTAGGACTCAATGCAATGAATCGCGATTTCATGGATATGACATCCTTCCCCCTTCTTTACTTTCATCCCCGAAAAAAATAATATATATATATATATATATATATATATATATATATATATATATATATATATATCGCGCTCTTGTTGGTGTTCTTGTTTGTTTAATGACTGCCACCATAGTAGCCCAAGTCACTAAAAGGCCTGCGATCACAGAAACGCGCAAAACATAAACTTCAGCAAATAAGAAATGAGTAGAGAGGAAAACGAACAAAGCAACAAACGCAGGAAGAACAAAGTTCCTTCGCAGATGCATACTAATCTGCGTAACTTACACTTTGAAGATGCATAATGGAGTCCTTACACCTTACGAGACGCCCAGACGTAGTACCTGCAAAATTCTTGGGAGATTTTTTAGGTGACCTAGCTGGATTTAAATCTCCTGGCTGACTTCCAACATGGGGCCGGTGAAACCTGACGTGAGAAGCAATAAATGACGAAATACTGCCTAAGATAAACCGCTCAATCTATTCGAGTGAGACATACGCAAGCTAGATTTTATTCTATAATTCGTAATAACTATGTTTCAAAGCAAATTCGGGCTTATGATGCAGGTTGCGTTGCTGGCAGGTCTGTAATTGACATTTGATATCTATCGCCTCGCCACCTACCGCCGTCGCACAAAAAGCGCTGCGGATGTTCCCCTAACAGCCTTGCTGTAAAAACAAACAAATAAAATACAACCACGAAGGAACAAAGCGTCACGTATATCAAACATAGCCTGCCACTCAAAACACAGTCAGCACAACGTATCTGAAGCCTATGAAGGACAAATATCAACGCAGATTACCAGCATATCTGCACAGCGTGAATACCAAGTTTTACGTTCTCTGTAAGATCTGGCCATATCTCTGCATGCTGTCTTCTAACTACTGGAAAGCCCCTCGAAGGAAACTTGGTGAAAACTAGGAAGAAAAGCTTGCCTGTAAGTTCATCAATTCGACAGGCTTATAATCAAAGCAGTTTACTCGATAAATACTGTCATGCGCAATCTGTAGACGTCAGCGAGTTACAAAACTTACTATATGTATTTGTTGAAAGTTGCTTCCTCCTACAGGTATTTTTTACAAGGACGTGGTCGTGACTTCGTGATGATAACTTCTGCGCTGAAGATAATCAATCTTCTAACATGTGGCCAGCAGCGTAACGTTCAAAGTAAACGTGAGGAGAGAAGTAAGAAAAAAAGAATCAGCAAGTAGCTTCATTCCGTGCGTCTCTTCGAGAGTAAATCACGGCCAGACAGTTCCATCTTTTCGACTGACTGATCCATCGAAATTCGCGCAGCAAGCGTGACTAGAATGCCGACTCAACAGCTACCTTTTTCTCCCACCGACATCTTAGAGAAAGTAAAAGCGAAAAAAAAAAAAAAACGAGAGTCGGTCTGGCGTCACGAACTTCTCTCGACACTGAAAATAGTTTTCCTTTGTGCTCCGGATCCAAGCAGGCGTAAAAATGCCATTTGAACGTCAGAAGGTAAAGATGCCAGAGAGAGAGAGAGAGAGAGAGACAGAGAGAGAGAGAGGAAGAAATAGACAAAAGAAAAGTTCTGGGACCTAAGATAGGAACCACGCTCAGGTCTATACCATGGCGACTTTTGTAACGTCAGCCGTACGAAAGAAACACAAGTGCTCGCTGTTTCTCGGGGGCAACCGTTGTCAACTCGATAATATTATACGCGGAGTATCGAATTCTTTGTTTTTCATATACGCGCTGCTCAATAACACACGTTATGACCTGACGGTTGAGAAAAACATACGCAACTAACTGCATTAGGACACGAGGAGACGGAAAGAAAATTGCGCTTTACTTTGGTAGCATTCTTTCACCGTTGACCTCAGTGAAAAAATTAAAATAAATACCTAGACTAAGTAAAAGAAAAGTAAATACAGGTATCAGTGTTTAGTATTTCAGAAAGGAAGATGACCGACAGGAGCTAGAGTATGCCGCAGAAGAACCACTCTGATAAATTGTACGATGTCGAAAGAATTTTGATGCCAGGGCTAAGTGATACCTCAAAACTAATTGTCCATTTCACCGCAAACTCGAATGTAATGGTGGTCATTTTTCATCCCTGTGTTTGAACTGCTTTCTTTTTCTGTAAATATATAGGAGCGCTACTTTTAACACGGAGGAATGCCAAGGACAGGACGAGTGCTGAATATGTACCAACAAGCCCAGCTACAAGTACTAGTTTTTTCTATTTACTTTTCTCTTTTAGGCTTGAAGTAAGTCGTAACAGCATTCACGGTTGCATGCAAATCTCGCTGTATGGCGTCCTTGGCACAAGTACTCGTCACTCAACGGTTCCCAGCCATAGTCGAGACTGAGCGGGAGTGCTCTCGCAGTGCCGACGCTACGGTAGAACGAATTCTGCATTAAATATTGCCAGGATGGTGACGGTAGCAGCTAAACACGCACTCATCGCACCATTCAAGCAGCACTACAGATCATTATTTAACCAGCCACGCCCCTTTCTAATAAAGAATTTACGCAAACAAATGAGCAGAACGAGCCCAAGCACTCTCACTTTCAGCCGTACGCACGCAAACATAAACAGATGTACGGCCCACGGGTCCTGGCCGCGTACACAAATAGACTGGCTTACCTCATGGAGTAGAGCACATCCCCGTTGCGAAATATGCGCAGCAGTTTGTTTGGCTGCGTGATGGTGTGCAGGTAGGATCCCTTGCCATTGTGGAAGTAAGTGTCCGGCTTCCAGATGCGCTCCAGCATCTTGATGTGCAGGCTGATGGGGTTGATGGTGCCGTTGAATTTGAGCCTCTGGTCAGTCCAACGCTGCCGGAAGTAGCAGTCCATCGAGTACTCCTGTTCCGAGTGTGGAATAATAGGGCGAAGTGCGAGCGTCAGTGGAGGCTTCTTTCGCTGCTCCCCACGTTTTATTCTGTGTTTAGAAACGAGGTAATTGGGATCAAACGCGAACGAGCCAGCAGAAAATCGAATGCGGCCCCAGACGAGGACGAATTGCTCTTTGACTGCACGAAGCTTTCGTTCCAAGGACACACTTTAGGGATAGCGTAAAGGAGTTACAGTAAGTACTGATCATGAATTTACGTGTTTTGTGGCCGTGAGGACAGCCACGCAAAAAATAAAGAGCACAGCTGTTTCGGCAAGTAGGAATCGAATTACCGCGCATTTCGATCAAGAGGTGCAGCGCAGCCTACTAACTATGCACCCTTAACGAACTGAAGCTTCACCGTTCTTACTCACATACATTACAGAAGTTCTCTGGGGAACCTGTTGTATTAGAGATATCGCTAGAATCAAGTTGTTGCAGGTGAGAAGCGTTTTTAGAGGTGATTGGGCGTAACATTCACTACCTTCAAGATAGGTTGGGTGTATCACCGCGCGAGACCAAGTTTAATGCTTAAAAATCAAATTATGGGGTATTACGTGCCAAAGCCACTTTCTGATTATGAGGCACGCCGTAGTGGAGGGCTCCGGAAATTTTTACTACCTGGGGTTCTTTAACGTGCACCTAAATCTAAGTACACGGATGTTTTCGGATTTAGCTTCCATCAAAATGCGGCCGCCGTGGCCTGGATTCGATCCCGCGACCTCGTGCTCAGCAGCCCAACACCATAGCCACTGAGCAACCATGGCGGGCCCAAGTTTAATGCTAAGCTGAAGTCTGTAAGCAACATCGAGCTGATAAACGCTCCAAATTCATAGCGAGCAAACAAACGCTGCTGCAAAGAGAAAGGCAAAGGGCGGGACGCTGCGGTCTACCGAAACAAACACCCCAGTGTGTGTGTGTTTCTCAAGATACGACGCCAAAGACAGCGTAATCCTCGTGAGACCCAAATGTGCACGCGCTATACAAGTGGTTGTAGAACAGCTGACGTAAAAGGCGATTGTTCTAAGCAACAGAAGAAGAAAAAAGAAGTAAGAGAAAGCTTACTCAATGGCACGTATCCCCTCTTGTGAAATCTTTAAATCTCGTTTGCGTTTATTAGGCAGTATTACAGAAGCGAACTTACCATGTCGAGCTCCGATATGGGCCCCATGCTTCGAATGAGCATGTTGGCTGTGACACTGGTTGGCCTCACTAGAATTAGAAGAAGGAGCTCCTAAGTAACATGCAGTCCCAATGAGAAGCAATACTTCTACGTTTGAGGGCGTAAGGGTGTGGGAGACGGACGTTCAAATTCTGGACACATTGCCTTCTTCACCATATTGATTTTAGGCCTATAATTTTGAACCGCAAGCGCATGCAATCAATCGGTGAGAATTGACTGTTAACTATTGATAATTAATGTTAGCGACACAATCATGGCTTCTGATATGGTATTCCTGCATTGCAAATGACGTGACATAGAAAGTCGCACAAGTTTATCAGAGTGAAAAATAGTCCTATAGATCGTTTACTTATCACGATACTGATTGGAAGTACAGTGCTTGGACTGATATTTGTTGATTAGCACGCTGTGGAATCTACTAATTTCACTATCTAGCTGACATTTAGCTTCCTGGTTTTCAGTTTGCTTTAATCCGCGTAGTAAATTTAACTTTCCTGCTTATGCTTAACCACTTTTCCTTCTCTCTTTCTACAAGTTGGATTCTTATGTTGCCAAGGGGTTTAGCACAGACGCGCAGGCGTGAGGCTAGCTTTGAGCAACACCGGTGCACGGCTTTAAACGGGCCTACCGCATACACATTTTTAGACTCTCACGTCCCATTGCCTGTTCTCATCAGTATTTACGTCCCCCTTTCCCCTTTGCTGTGGACAGCAGTAGCAGAATAGGCATATTTTATCTCAAGCCAATTTACCTGCCTTTCTTCGAAGAAAACATCCTTCTACCTCAAGCTTGTACACCCTTTCACGCCTCAATCTCATGACCACCACGCTTTTACACACATGATCGTGCAGTGGCGTTGCCACCAGAGGTGACCATTATATTGCCGGCAGGCGATATAAGTTGGTGAATAAAAAACTCTCAGACTTGCAACCACACAGGGCTCAAAAACATCTTCGGCATTTCGAGTAATGGATGTTATTGCGAAAGCATAAAAGAGAAACGCTTGAGTAGTTTGCTGTGGCGGTTTGATTGCCAGAAAGAACCTTTATACAGCAGCAATAACATCGAACATTAGTGCAGCCTATAGCTCGCATATGTGTACTTGCCACAGTTCTCACACTAGATGAAACGCCATTTCGGAAACCTTCAATAGGCACCAATAGGTACAGCAACCGGCGACATCATGCCACATGGCGGCGGGCGACGCACTGCATGTGCACACTGTACTTTGCGACATTGCACTTTCATAACGCAGAAAAAACACGAACGAGAAAGCGCGATGAACAACGCGAGCGCTGACTTTCAACAATCACCGCGCACTGAACCAGTTAGTTGTCCACCTGCTGTGTGAAGGAACGGAGCCAATCACTACCAGTCCGCTTTGATGCCTCAGGAGAATTTGTTGCTCCGCGAGCTGTTGATATCACTTGAACTAGCAGATAAAATTAGCTTTTTTCACCCTAATGCAGGCTAAAGCAATCCTTATTTCTTGATGTGGCAGTACGCAGCCTTCCCGTGGCATGAACAAAGAAGTGAGTTCATTTTGCTGTTTCGTGCTCGGTTGGAAGTTTCTTCTGGTGCTGAAGTTTTTCTTCATGTGTTTCTCCGTGCATCAGCAACAGGAAACGACGTTTGTGCTGAACCCTGAAGACTCCTACTCTACTGGGGGATGCTCCTCGAAGAACTTTCCATGGAAGAGATGGTCTTGGACGCGTCTGGCGGCCAGCACAGGCCACTCGCGACTAGGAAGCGACTCAGTTCTTCAGTAGGACCAGACGCTGCTGATTGTGAACTTTCTGACTCAAGACCGGATGATTAGGATGCCTTTATGCATACCAAGCACCGCCGTTCAAGACGGACATCTCCGCCATTGTCCTCATGCGAAGCGACTATCACGTACAGCAGTATCGTGGCTACGACGGTAGCTTTCATGCCCGTTGACGCGATGGTAAGCCTGAATGCTATCTCCCGACAGAAACTTATGATTTATTCTTCAATCTAGCCCCTAGGCTAATCCAAGAGGTTCGCATGAACCCCCTGGAACAATTTCATTGCCGTTGACACAATGAATGATAAGATGGTGCAAACTTTGTTCGGTTTGTCTGAAATCTGCGGTGTCCACACGCGGCCTCACGTACCACAGGGACGCCATATTGCAGCTGGTGTCGTATCTGATCTAGAATTGGATCTCAAAGACTACGTTTTTAAGAGCATGACTGTTTGCACGCCACCATGCAAAACAATTAGCGTTCGAAGGATGGGCTCGACAAAATGTATGAAGATACTGTTTGCTTCTGGAAAGCTGCCCAGTCATATAAAGGCTGAACTTGTCCGCTATCCTGTTCGGCCTTTCGTACAAAGGCCCTTACAATGCCTTAAATGTTTTAGGATTGGTGATGTTCAAAGCTTTTGCATCAGAGATCTGGTCTGTGCCAAATGCGGTGGGAATCACCATGTAGAGTCCTATGAAAGTTAGACATATCAATGCCCAAACTCTAATGGTGAGCACTTGGCAATGGACAAAGGACGTCCCTCATTGAAGGATGAACTAAAGGCACTAAAGGAGAAAGCCAAAAAGAAGACAGCAGGAGATGAAAACGCGCGTCGCCGTAAGGCTGGTCCACCGATTGAAGATAACTCGATTAAGCAAAAAATAGTACGTTCAAAGAATGACAAAGTCGCAACTCATGGAAAAGAAGAGGGGCGGACCTTCTACTTCTCGGATACATCGTGGCCAGTGCTGCCATTGAAATAATCGGAACAAGCCTCTAAAAAGACTGCTGCCGCAATGGAGAACATTGCAAACACAGTACATAAACTGTCTCAGCCAACGATTATGTGCAACTTGTCAACCTTCTGAAGATGTTTGTCAACGTCATCAGATATCTAATCGCCAGTCGTTAGACACCCGCAGCATCAGCAGCAGAGCAACTTTTGAAGGCCCTCGTCCCAGTCCTCGACGGCCTTTACTAGACGTTAAACCGGAAATAATTTTAACGGTTTTCAGCAGCTTCACCCGTTTGTGCTGCAATGGAATGTGAGGTTGCTGCGACCGCGGCACGCTCATCTAGGCCTTCGATTCATCGCTATGAAGAATCCGCCAGATGGGATAGCGCTTCAGGAAACTAATGTAAGGAAAGACGAATATCGACTACCAGACTTCGTGGGCGATGCTACAGTAACACTCTATGCGCGGAACAAGCCTGTGGCTCTTTCCAGTGTGTCGACGCAACTCATACTCGCAATGCTTCAGAGAGAGAGAGAGAAAGGCAAAGGAACGACAGGGAGGTTAACCAGAGATTATCTCCGGTCGGCTACCCTTTACTGGGGAGGGGCAAAGGGATGCGATAGGTGAGAGAGACAAAAACAAGTAAAAAAGCAAGAAGAACGGAAAATAACTTCAAAAATGCTTCAAAGCATCAATATACGTTCGCGCTGACTTGGATTTCATGGTTCTTGACACAGATAACCTCTGTGATGATGAGTTTGAGTGTACAGGCGCAGTTACGGCGAGTCTTAGGGGTGGTACTACGACGGTGGCAAACATATATAAGCGGCCTATACGTACTTCGGATACCTCGCTACGTGAGAGCTTAGTGTCTCGGTGTGGTGCATCGTTTGTGTTGTGCGAAGATTCTAATGCGGAGATTCTTCGGTTACGTCTCTGTCTCCAAAATATATCTAAATGCATATGCCTCATGTATCTCACAATTTGTGACATACACAAAGAGTCTGATAGGTCTGTTTCGGCAATATTACAATTGGATCAGTCGTACATGTTCGAAAGATTTCTAGATTATCTCCAAGTATTCACAGATGCATCCGTACATAGCGATGCTCAAGGCATCTCAGCCTCTGCCCTTCGACTCAAGTACGATGTATATTTTATCACCCCATCCAGCCTCGTCAACCACTGCGGAGCTAGTTGCGATTAATGTTGCGCTGAAATACGTGCAAGAGGTGTTAACTACATCGAAGATTGCCAACTTTACGGGCTCCCGCGCTGCTCTAAGCAGAGAACAAAGCAGTCAAATTGATTGTCCAGTTATGTGTAGATTTACTGACTCTGCCAACAAAATTGCGTCACATGGGGTATCTCTCGTTGCCCAATGGATATGTTCACACGCTGGGATCGCCAAATGAAGAGGCAGATCGGTTGGCTTCAATTTGCGCACGTAACGACTATGTCTGTCCGAAAATTTGGCACAAGCTTGATGACGCTCGTCTCCTGATTCGTCGCCACATACTAAAGCAGCATCCAGACCTGCGCGTCGCAAATGGAACGTCCCCGCACCGCGTTCGCGGTTGAGGCTTGCCTCATCGCGCTAGAGCACTGCTACTGGTTGGCTGTGTGAACGTGTTCAAACGTTTATACCACAAGGACGTGTGGCCAATCCATTGTGTACGTCTTGCGGTCAATGTGAGATACTTCAGCACCCGATTTTGGAGTGTCCCGCTTTCAGTGCGCAGCGCACGTCGTTAGGGAGGGACTATCATATCCTTGGCCTGCGGTGTAAGACCCTCGACGAATGTTTGTACCCCAGTGGTTGTGAGTTTCGACGCGGTCAGGTGCATCGCGCTCTCCTTACTTTTCTAGAAACAACTAATTTAGGTTCATGTTGGTAGCCTACTACAATTTTTCAAATGACAATACCTCAGACACTGTTCTATTTTAAAATTCTTTAGTAACGTTACTTACAGTGACTGGCTCAACTATGTGCGACCTGTGCGACGTGTTTTCGGCTTCATCTTTGAGATTTGTCATCTTGCTTTTCCTTTTTTTTCTCTTCCCTCTCCCTCTTCCTATCTTCTATTTTTATGTTTCTGTCTCCTCCTTTCTGAAGAGTAGGCAAGCGTTGTGCCCCTTCCGGTTGCACTTGCCTGCCTGCTCCTCGCTTTCCCTTTCCTGTCATGTGTATGTATGTATGTACGTTTCCAAAACAAATAATAATAATAATAATAATAATAATAATAATAATAATAATAATAATAATAATAATAATAATAATAATAATAATAATAATAATAATTATAATAATAATAATAATAATGACAAAAAATAATAATATACACACTTGTATTTTTGTCCCTATTGCACGCCTCTTCTTGGCGAAACGTCTCTCAATAACGTAGCATTGGTCGTTTATGATGTAAGAAACTGAAATCTAATTCCCATAGCTTTGCGTTCATAAGTACTCTTCGCGACTGTCTTGCCACCTTCGCTGATAATATGTTCGGTATCAGGATTGATTAGGATTTTCTTTTACGAACAACTCTAGCGTAAGAGCGTTTTCTGAATATCGGCCCTGAAGCGCGTTCTTAAGCTAGCATTTCCAACGTTGCTGACGCTTTCTAACATATCTTGCTGTACCAGGGACCTGTGATGGAGTATAATGCTAGTCCGCATCTCTTTGCAATGCTATGTTTCCATCTGGCAGTTGCAGGCTCCATCCCCCCTTCCCCCTTCCCTTCTAAAAGGTTTGCGGGACTCTTCCCTATGTCTCACTTCTCGTCTGATATTTGCGATTTCTGCGCCTCCTTTTCTTGCGCCTTCCCATCTCTTCCACAGTGCGGCGAGTGGGCGTAGAGCCCTTTCCGGAGAACAGTGGCAGGCCTGCTTCTGACTTTATACATACCTACATATATACCCCCCCCACACACACACAAATATATATATATATATATATATATATATATATATATATATATATATAAGGGATTTCGTGCGCCGATAGCTTCTCTCCGCCTGTCGGCATGACGCACGCAGCCTCTCCAGTTCTATATCCAAGTCTGTTCGCCTTGCTGACCTTGTAAGCGAGCAGATGAATGCTTTCAATACTTGTGCGATTGTATCTTCGATATTGTGTGAAAAGCCTTCCCGACATACGTCAAACATATCCTTCTTAAACCTTGACTAATCAACTGTACGCAAAACAGTAGAGGAGCATGGCTCAACTCCACTATGTATGTTGGAATATGGTCACTTCCATGTGTTCCTAGGTCCATAAGCCATTGGACGACCGAGACAAAGCGCCGTGATACAAAAGTTAAGTCCAAGCAGCTAGTATAGGTCGTGCCTCGCAGAAATGTAGGGCTGCCGTCATTCAAGCAGCACATATCATGGTCGACAGCAAAGGAGGCAAGACTCTTGCCTCTGGAGTCAACTTTAGTGCTTCCCCATAGCTGGTAATACGCGTTAAAGTTACCTGTGATAACCCAGGAGTGATTGGTCCTTAGTAATATTTTCCTAAGTGATTCGCTGTCAAAGTGACCTGCTGGGGATATGTAGGGTCCAATTAGTGTAAATGACGCAGCCTTCTTTTTGACATGCAGGCAGACATATTTGTTGTCGTCATGAGGCTCTACCGCGTTAACGACATATGTAACGTACGTGCGAATGTAGATGATTACTTTCGTTCTCGCACCGCATGTAGACGAGACGAAAGATTCGTAACCAGACAGTCTGTGTGGAGTTGATGTATTTGGTTCGCAAATGACCAGTATGGAGAAGTGGTTTGTAAAAACGAATAGCGAAAGTCTTTATACGGGCCCTGATATATCTGAAATTCCACTGAAAGATCGAGGCACCTTTAACTTCAGTGTGGAAGTTAAACTCTTGGACGAGCCATGGTGCTTATACGATGCTAGCAAGCACTGGATTTAGTGCATCCAGTATTTGCAGAGCACTTCGAGCTGCTGGTGTTTGCAGCTTGTTCAGTATCATGCGGATTGTATTAATTAGCGATTGTAGCATTACAGCCACCTGCCTGTCCTGGTTGCCCAAATCGTCTACAGTAGACGCCGGGGGTTGTCCATCAATAGTTTACTGTGATTCTGTTGGTTGGTGATTGCTGTCGTTTTGGTAGGGCCAACCAAGATTCGGCAGATGTGGTCTTCTCAGTGGCCTTGTTCTTCGTGGTTTTTTCCACAGTGCCTCGCCTGGGCAGCACAGGAGGGGGTGGTGTTGCAGGAAGTGGCATGCACGTCGCAGAGGCAACGGCCTTGCTTGAGGAACGTTGGCACTGGCAACGTCGCTTTCACTTCCTGATTTTATCGGCGGCTTCGCGATGAGCTGAATGATCTCTCACGATCTGTTTCAGGATAGCCATTTCCTTTTTAATATGTGGACAATTCTTCTATGGAGCTTTATGTGACCCACCGCAGTTCGAACACTTCATTACAGTCGCGCCACATTTATCTGCACCGTGGGGCTACGCGCAGCGCGGGCATGCTGCCTAGTTCTCGCAGACACTGCCCACGTGTCCCAGTTTCATGCATTTGAGGCATCGAAGAGATTTCGGAAGGAAAGACCGCACAGCATGTCTGAATTACGTGTCCCACCTTAACGTGAGAGGGTATATATTTACGCTAGAATGCAATCTTCACGCGGCAGGAACTGCCTAGCCCCGTAACATCAACAATGACCTCATCATTTATTGGCTTGGTAAAAATCGGCAAGTCGTTATTAAGTATGGCCACCTCTACGTAGTAGATCACGCCGGTGACTACATCAGATCCCAGAGGGATGTAAGAGCGTACCTGAATGCCATCGAAGTCTGTTACGCTGCGCATAGTGGTCATAGCACCCGCATGCTGGAAATCAACCTCCAGTACATTTTTTCGGGTGTTGACTTGAATGCCCAATATTTCGTTTGGCACCAGGGCTGCCAGGGACATCGACACAGATTGCCTGTTAAGTAGCTTCATGTGGACGGTAGGAAGCACGGGCACAAATGTGATGGTATTGGTGTCCGACCTCTGCGTGTGTTTTACTGTTTGCGTGCTTGACGACGAAGACGTCCTGGTGCTCCTTCTCTTCGTTCTGCAGCTCCGCACAAACTGGAAGTCGTCATCGGAAGGATGCTCACTGCTGAGAGAGTAAACATGGGCGTCCTCGCTGTCGCTCTGTTGACCGATCCGCTTCCTAGAGGCGGCAACCGCTGACGCCGCAGTCGCCGGCAGACGTGCGGGTTGGTCCACTTCCATCACGACCGAGCAGGGAGCGAGCAGTAGCGGATGCTTTTAGATTTTCCCAGAAATAAACCGGAGCTAGAAAGAACAGCACTGCGTCAAAAAACATTTCGTCGTCTTCCAAGATTATTCGGGGCCTCCCACTATACAATATGCCTGACAATAAAACCATTGTTTTGGCACATAGAATGGTTGAATTCATTTAGTCATGTGTTTTAACTCAATTTTTGCAGCAGGTTCCTTAAGGACGCATGATCTTGAATTGTAGCGCGAAGTGAACACGGACACAGAAAGGAGCAGACAGGTCGAGCGCTGTGTCCGTGTGCGCTGTGTCATTTCTGTGTCCTTTTTCACTTCGCGCCACAACCCAAGATCATGTTACCGTACCAACTCGCCCAACTTTCTATCCTTTTGCATTACATTCCTTAAGGAAGCTTATACCACTGCGAGAAATATTTGTCTGCATTGCATCGGCAGCTGAATGGCAATAACATCTGAAAAAGAAAATGCTGCGTATCTTCTCCATAATGCTTCTCACTAGAAAAAATATACCGTTCCCAGCCGTTTAGTGAATGTGTGCCACGTCTATTTAAAGTGTTGGGGGAATGTTCTATTTTCATAGCTGTGTGTCATATAACTTCAGCGAACGTCTTCATGGCCTCTGTTACTCTGGCTTACCCTGAAGACTTGCATTCGCATTTTGCATTACTTTTAATGATAACTGTCTTCCCCCAGCTTTTATTCAGTTTACATCTCTGCTCGTAAGTTCTGTGATGTCATCATCATCATCATCATCAGCCTAGTTACGCCCACTGCAGGGCAAAGGCCTCTCCCATACTTCTCCAACTACCCCGGTCATGTACTAATTGTGGCCATGTTGTCCCTGCAAACGTCTTAATGTCAACCGCCCACCTAACTTTCTGCCGCCCCCTGCTACGCATCCCTTCCCTTGGAATCCAGTCCGTAAACCTTAGTGACCATCGGTTATCTTCCCTCCTCATTACATGTCCGGCCCATGCCCATTTCTTTTTCTTGATTTCAACTAAGATGTCGTTTACCCGCGTTTGTTGCCTCACCCAATCTGCTCTTTTCTTATCCCTTAACGTCACACCCATCATTCTTCTTTCCATAGCTCGTTGCGTCGTCCTCAATTTCAGCAGAACCCTTTTCGTAAGCCTCCAGGTTTCTGCCCCATATGTGAGTACTGGTAACACACAGCTGTTATACACTTTCCTTTTGAGGGATAGTGGCAACCTGCTGTTCATGATTTGAGAATGCCTGCCAAACGCACCCCAGCCCATTCTTATTCTTCTGGTTATTTCAGTCTCATGATCCGGATCCGTGGTCACTACCTGCCCTAAGTAGATGTATTCCCTTACCCCTTCCAGTGCTTCGCTACCTATCGTAAACTGCTGTTCTCTTCCGAGCCTGTTAAACATTACTTTAGTTTTCTGCAGATTAATTTTCAGACCCACCCTTCTGCTTTGCCTCTCCAGGTCAGTGAGCATGCATTGCAATTGGTCTCCTGAGTTACTAAGCAAGGAAATATCAACAGCGAATCGCAAGTTGCTAAGGTATTCTCCATCAACTTTTATCCCCAATTCTTCCCACTCCAGACCTCTGAATACCTCCTGTAAACATGCTGTGAATAGCATTGGAGATATAGTATCTCCCTGTCTGACGCCTTTCTTTATAGGGATTTTGTTGCTTTCTTTGTGGAGGACTACGGTGGCTGTGGAGCCGCTATACATATCTTCCAGTATCTTTACATATGGCTCATCTACACCCTGATTCCGTAATGCCTCCATGACTGCTGAGGTTTCGACTGAATCAAACGCTTTCTCGTAATCAATGAAAGCTATATATAAGGGTTGGTTATATTCTGCACATTTCTCTATCACTTGATTGATAGTGTGAATATGGTCTATTGTTGAGTAGCCTTTACGGAATCCTGCCTGGTCCTTTGGTTGACAGAAGTCTAAGGTGTTCCTGATTCTATTTGCGATTACCTTAGTAAATACTTTGTAGGCAACGGACAGTAAGCTGATCGGTCTGTAATTTTTCAAGTCTTTGGCGTCCCCTTTCTTATGGATTAGGATTATGTTAGCGTTCTTCCAAGATTCCGGTACGCTCGAGGTTATGAGGCATTGCGTATACAGGGTGGCCAGTTTCTCTAGAACAATCTGACCACCATCCTTCAACAAATCTGCTGTTACCTGATCCTCCCAAGCTGCCTTCCCCCTTTGCATAGCTCCTAAGGCTTTCTTTACTTCTTCTGGCGTTACCTGTGGGATTTCGAATTCCTCTAGGCTATTCTCTCTTCCACTATCGTCGTGGGTGCCACTGGTACTGTATAAATCTCTATAGAACTCCTCAGCCACTTGAACTATCTCATCCATATTAGTAACGATATTGCCGGCTTTGTCTCTTAACGCACACATCTGATTCTTGCCTATTCCTAGTTTCTTCTTCACTGTTTTTAGGCTTCCTCCGTTCCTGAGAGCCTGTTCAATTCTATCCATATTATAGTTCCTGATGTCCGCTGTCTTACGCTTGTTGATTAACTTAGAAAGTTCTGCCAGTTCTATTCTAGCTGTAGGGTTAGAGGCTTTCATACATTGGCGTTTCTTGATCAGATCTTTCGTCTCCTGCGATAGCTTACTGGTTTCCTGTCTAACGGAGTTACCACCGACTTCTATTGCGCACTCCTTAATGGTTCCCATGAGATAGTCGTTCATTGCTTCAACACTAAGGTCCTCTTCCTGAGTTAAAGCCGAATACCTGTTCTGTAGCTTGATCCGGAATTCCTCTAGTTTCCCTCTTACCGCTAACTCATTGATTGGCTTCTTGTGTACCAGTTTCTTCCATTCCCTCCTCAAGTCTAGGCTAATTCGAGTTCTTACCATCCTATGGTCACTGCAGCGTACCTTGCCGAGCACGTCTACATCTTGTATGATGCCAGGGTTCGCGCAGAGTATGAAGTCGATTTCACTTCTAGTCTCACCATTCGGGCTCCTCCATGTCCACTTTCGACTAACCCGCTTGCGGAAAAAGGTGCTCATTATCCGCATATTATTCTGTTCTGCAAACTCTACTAATAATTCTCCTCTGCTATTCCTAGAGCCTATGCCATATTCCCCCACTGACTTGTCTCCAGCCTGCTTCTTGCCTACCCTGGCATTGAAGTCGCCCATCAGTATAGTGTATTTTGTTTTGACTTTACCCATCGCCGATTCCACGTCTTCATAAAAGCTTTCGACTTCCTGGTCATCATGACTGCATGTAGGGACATAGACTTGTACCACCTTCAATTTGTACCTCTTATTAAGTTTCACAACAAGACCTGCCACCCTCTCGTTAATGCTATAGAATTCCTGTATGTTACCAGCTATATCCTTATTAATCAGGAATCCGACTCCTAGTTCTCGTCTCTCCGCTAAGCCCCGGCAACACAGTACATGCCCGCTTTTTAGCACTGTATATGCTTCTTTTGTCCTCCTAACCTCACTGAGCCCTATTATATCCCATTTACTACCCTCTAATTCCTCCAATAACACTGCTAGACTCGCCTCACTAGATAGCGTTCTAACGTTAAACGTTGCCAGGTTCAGATTCCAATGGCGGCCTGTCTGGAGCCAGGTATTCTTAGCACCCTCTGCAGCGTTACAGATCTGACCGCCGCCGTGGTCAGTTGCTTCGCGGCTGCTGGGGACTGAGGGCCGGGGTTGAAGGATCACGAGTTCAAATCACATGTTATGTTCCTTTTTTTCCCTTTTTTTTCTTTCTTTTAATGTATTTTCCTTCCTTTTATCACTGTACGGAAACCCTGCTGAAAAAAAAATTATATATCCTCAATTATGTGTGGCCACACATGTGCAGGTCATAAATACCAGGTTCACTAGCCGAGTGCCATCCATGCGGTATAACCGAGCTCAGATTGGTCCACCTTGACTGATCAAATAGGGCACCACTGTAGGTTAAATGAGGCGTACAACTCCTGCGGGACCCGCCGTGGTTGCTCAGTGGTCATGGTGTTAGACTGCTGAGCACGAGGTCGCGGGATCGGACCCCGGCCACGGCGGCCGCATTTCGATGGGGGCGAAATGCGAAAACACCCGTGTACTTAGAATTAGGTGCACGTTAAAGAACCCCAGGTGGTCGAAATTTTCGGAGTCCTCCACTACGGTGTGCATAATCAGAAAGTGGTTTTTGTCACGCAAAACACCATAATTCAATTTTTAATTTAACTCCTACGGGGACGGTAGAGTATCCGTCTCCAGTGCAAGAGGACCGTGATTCACATCCCGGTGCCGCGCAATTCTCCACCGAAAAAAAAAAAACCGTGTGTTGAGAAGATTGCACAAACAGGCCTGGAGTGCGGCCTGATCCCGGCGACCAGAACCGGTAACGCACTCTCTCACCAGAGCAGGATTGGCCATCCTGGTGCAGTACTTGGCCACAACCTCCTATATGAATACAACAATCAAACCCCGGCCCTCAGTTCTGTGATGTAATGCAGACTTAATACTGTGAAGAGCTGCCTTTGAATCACAAAATACGACCCGATGGCGAACATGCGCTCTGAGAGAGTCGACAGCTACATGTGTCTGGATTATATGGTCTCCCGCGATGGTAATTGTTGCTGCTGTTGAGGTGCACCGAGGCAGCCCTAAACACGTGCGTTGGGCTTCACTTTGTGTGCTCTCCAAAGCGCGAAGGTTCGTCTTGCATGCATTTGACAAACCTGGTAGACTGTAATTTAGGAGTCCAAGAAACAGTACCCTGTACAGCAGCATCATAGAGTGGACTGGTTTACCCCACTTTCTGACATCAGGGAAGTGCTCCACCATGCTCTGGAAAGAGGGCACAACATTATATTTGAATCCAGTCCTGCTCATCGCGGCATCGTCGGCAACAACCTAGCTGACAAGGCTGCCCAGTCTGTCCACGAAGATACCCAGACGCGTCCAACACTTTGGCGAGGTCAGATGCTGCCAGGGAACGTCACCTACTTGCACGCAAAAAGTCAGAAGATTTCTGAAGTTCAAGAGCCTTCAATTGCCGATTACATAAATTATACGCCACTCTACGGCTACAACTGCCATCTAGCCTTTCCCGCTGTGAAACAACCATGCTGTGCCGCTTGTGGCTGGGAGTGGCGTTCACGAACGCATACTCCTATCGTTCGGGAATGGCCGAGAGCCCCATGTGCGACTCCTGTGGGTGCGAGAAACCATCGAGCACCTATCGTGTACCTTCCCTCGCTACGATGTACAGCGCCTCTCTCTGCAGGTAACTTTACACCGACTGGACTCAACACCGTTCACAGAGTCAAAGATACTCGGACCGTGGCCCCCACACCAGTCCCGGACATGAAAAACGATTTGTGCACAAGTGCAATATATACTTGAAGTGCACCGGCTTAAGAGACCGTTTATAGTGTCCCTACCACACGCAATCGGTGCTTACCCTCTCCCTTTTTTCCTCTTTCTATTCCTCTTTCCTACCCTCAGTGTAAGGCAGCAAACCGGGTGCTCTTCTGGTTGACCTCCCTGCCTTTCGTGTCTTTGCTCTCTCCCTCTCTCTCACACACACATCTCTGCTATTAACAGTTCAAGTTAGTGTTTCAAATTCCCGCCGAAGAGAAGGCGAGGCAATCCTGAAAGAAGAATGCCGTGTCGCGGTGCTGGGTACATATATGGCCGATGAACGAAACGTTCAATACCACAATCCCCTTGCTCGCTTTACAGGTAACATAAGTACAGGTAGTGCTATGTACATAGGCGACCGAGATTTGGGAAACGGCTCAGGGTATTACGGAAAAGAAGTTCCTTGTGAATAATAAATACATCCAAATTGTTTCTATTGCACCGAAACAAATCTACAGATTTCGAAAACTACACTTTACGACAGCAGTGCTTTTTACTCATATGCGCGTAATTGCGCCGTCGTGTATACAGAGCAGCCCGTGAAGTTGGTGCTATATTTTTTTTTCGTAGCGCGTGAATGCGCGTCGCAACACAAGCCTGAAACGCGAGGAGGTGCATGCGAGATTTGGTTAGACGTTGCTTCCTCAAAACCGCAGCCAATCACTGGCCTGTGGTTTCTCACTCCCGCGTTTTTGGTCCACTCAAGGACGCACAACGACACAAAGGAGTGTTCGAGGAAGAAAGGTTACACTGAGCAGTCAGAACATGACTTCATGCGCAGAGCGCGTCATCATACAGGGAACGCACGCATGCTTTGAATATAAGCAAATCAGCATGACTCAACAAGAGAGAGAGAGAGATAAAAGGAGGAGTGATGTTAACTGGGCTGCGCTGGGGGACTCAATAAAGATCGCAGTAACAAGAGTATGCAGGAAACATGAAGTTACTTTCAGCCCAAATTTTATGAGGATTGAATAAACATGTCATAAAAATAAATCTGGAACGTTAACTTTTAGGTAACCTTTGTGTTATATGTCACGTACCGCCGACTTGATTAATTTTCGTTTACCCAGATATAAATTTATCCTATCTAATCAACACTTTTTTCTCTGTAGCTCAAGTACTGGTGCATAAATGAGGTGTTCGTCGTGAGGCTGAAAAACATTCAGATAGAGGATCTCGAAAAAACGTAACTTTTCCAAGGAAAGATGCGGTGGGCTCATGTGGTTCTAGATGGTTCTAGGTCGTACTATCTTAATTTGGAAGGCTTTATTTTTGTTCTCAGAAAACAACAACGTAGAAGTAAGCCTTCAAAAGCAATTCAGTAATTCGGAATAGTAGGTCTGTCGATCTGTGTAATGCTAAACGGACAAGGCCGCACGTAAGATACAACGCCACGGCTCTGGGCGTTATGTTATCTTACGGCCGCCATTGTCCTTTTAGTGCGACTCGGATTCGAAGTATTTCAAGAGCGTTTAATTGGCCTGTCCCTCAACTCTGGTCATATCCTAACAAAGTGCTCATTACTGCACTAAATAAAAGGTTCGCAGTTTACGCGAAACAATGATTAATCACCTGGAATATAATGCTTACAATTAGTACACGAAAATGCTAAATGTTTGCAACAGTTCATTGAAGGGTCGCAATTGTGATTAACGTTGTTGTTGCGATTACTGCAACTCGGAATAGCCTATGAAGATCAATACACTTATAGGCAGGGCTCTCACGTACTGTCGTCGGAGCTCGCCGTACCTCCGTGCCATGGCCTCTGGGTGCTGTCGTAGTTGTCGAGAAGTGTTTCCAGCAGCTGACTGGTGAGCGCCATGTCGGACTCTCGGTTGTCTTCTACCTTCTTGTGCACCTGCGAGCTCTGGACTGGCCGCGACCACTTGCACGAAACCCTTGAAAAGGTGTGCAAGAGCAAGAAATACTCAGCATGCCGTTTATTTTAATGGGGCTGAGTGTAAACTCCTTAAATGATGGGTAAAAACGCCACACTTAGCAAAGCATGGCGTTTTCTGGACAGAGGTATTAAGCCAGAGTGTTCCTTCAAACCAAAGAAGATTAAATCTGTTACAGAAATGATCCATGGCCTATTCAACTGCATCTCAAAGCATATTATATTAAAGGCAAGAGAAGGTCAATAGAAACACAACGACATCTCTATAATAATTGTTGTAAGGGATATGCGGGCTGCTGGTTCAATGAATTGCAAATTAACACTTGTTAAAGGTGAAGGTAGAAGAAAACGGTGTCTCCAGCGCACGAAACGCTTAAATGGTATTCTTCAGGCCACCGGGAAGCGTCTCGCCGAGCATAAAAAGAATACTTGTCTTAAGCAGATATAATTGGTGTTCTTATATACGTGGTGTAGCCTGGAGTCGAAAGTGACTCAATGACACGTAACGTAACGTTATGAGAGCAGTGAAACGGATCACGAGGGGGAAGCCAGAAGTCGAATCAGTCAAACATTTTGTTCGTAAGAGCTGCTGTAATTAGCCAGCCACCTTTATTAATATAATGTTTACTACTCACAGATCGCCGGCAAGGATTCTTAGTACGCAAGGAGGAGTGCGATGTTTGCTGCAGACGATTCTAGCTTAGCGTGAATTGCCGGCAATTTCTCCGCCCGAGCGCTGCCTTTGATCCCAATTCAAGAAATATTGAATCTACTGGCAGGTCATTCAGCGCATACGAACGGTTTTGTAGATACATAAGGATGAGCAACCATCCTGCGGCTTCACAAGGTCCATCTGCAGGCTAATGTTGCGTCTAATACTTATGATATTTTCACTTTAAACGCAGACCAATTTGCATAACCTTTCTTGAACTTTGCTGCAGAAGGAAGTATTCTGTTTGCTACCTTTTCGTGCCACAGGTGAGAAACCACTAAATTTAGGAAGAATACTTGGTCCTATGCCTTCTCCTGTAAACAACGAGGAGCTTTAAATTTTCTTTCTATATTCATTAAAAAACATCGGCTTAATTAAAAGCTCTAGCCCGGTTACATGAACACCAATAACCTTCGTCTCACCTGTAAACACCGTGATCATATTGATGCAAAAGCATCAAATGGCCCAT